>NC_142843.1:23032803-23184318 GCF_061612785.1 Hesperophylax consimilis | reverse complement strand
CCATATAGTAACGTGACGCAAATATGGTATATAATATTTTTGTAACTATCGTGCAAACGTTGCAATTAAAGAAGCGAGGTATTCAACTCAGAGTTAGGTAGGTAATACTAGAGTAAAATATCAAAATGAAAGTTGCTGCACAACCTAATTAATTCTTTACAGTCAGAGATAAAAACATTCAAAGAAAAAACGGAAGGGTTAACTTAAGAGGAACAGCTGCGTTTTTACATAAAAAATAAACAAGAATTAGAGGCCAAAATACCCAGCCAAACTGAATAAAGTTTTTTTTTAATCTAAAGGTTTAGCAAATATCTAGTACATGTTTGTACTATTATATTTATTTACGTTTTAAAATACGATTTACAAGCCTTTCAAAATCAGTCGATTTTTCGTAATTACGAAAAAAAAGAATCTTGTTTAATCTAATTTGTCAAATCGTAAAAAAAGCTTTTTTGGGTGGAAATTTTAATTTATATTCGACAAATTTATTTGCCAACGTTAATAAGTCATTTTCAATTTAAATTTAAGCCGACCAAAAAACTAATTTCAATATATTTTTAGTTTATATACACATAACAGATTATTATTAGACTTATGTGTTATGTAAAATTATTATTTTTAATAATTTCAATTAACTCGCAAATAATTGTCCAAGATGCCTCTTAAATCAAGAAAAATCGAATTACTTAATTCAATTCAATTTGTTTATTCCTTTAAAAACATTACAAAATTACATTATATTTCGTTTTTAAGTACATTTGTGAAATGGTATTACATAATAGTTAGCGGTGTATAAACTATACCAGCATCAATAGAGCTTGCCTTTTAAAGGCAGCTTCACCGATGCTAAATATGTCGATATCCGAATTAATTCTGTTCAACAGCAAGACTGCTCTCCCCACCGGCATGACCATTGGCAAGTTGGTCCTGCAGGCCGGGAGATAAAACAGTCTATGCTGTCGGTGACGGAGATAACCATCAGGAACATAGAGACTAATACTCTCCATGATAGTCGGATTTTCAAACCATCCACGAATCAGTTTGAAGAAGTGTGATACAATATGCACATCTCTTCTGACCCGTAGATGGTTCATACCGAGCATGCCCAAGAGAAAGTCAGTAGGATAGAGCCACGGGTAGTAGCCATACTCCCTCAGGTAGAGGAATCTCAGAAATTTCGTCTGCACTCTCTCCAACATAAGGGAATACTTCACCTGATGTGGGCTCCAAACCACCGACCCACTCTCAAGCCTACTCCTAACCAACGCAATGTATAGCACTTGGAAAACCCGGGTGTCTCTAAAATTCATCGCAGTGCGTAGGACGAAGCCCAGCATTTTCAGTGAAGCACTACACGTCATTTCGATATGAGTATGAAATGTTAGCCTACTATCAAACATGATGCCAAGATCTTTCATAGTGGAGACACGTTTTAAACTTCGGGCATTCATGGTATACCGGTAAAACCAAGTATGACGTGCCCGTGTGAAAGAAAGAATGAAACATTTAGAAACATTGAATTCGATCCAATTCCGTTTACTCCAGTCAACAATTCTATTAATGTCCGATTGGAGTCGAATGCAGTCTTCTAAAGTTTTAATTTCCAAGGATAGTTTTAGGTCATCAGCAAAAAGAAGTGACCTGGAATGCAGAATATTTTCTGTAATATCGTTAATAAAAATCAGAAAGAGGAGCAGTCCTAAATTAGAGCCCTGTGGAACGCCTGAGAGCACAAGGAATAATTTTGACAAGAATATTCCATTAGATACAAATTGCTTTCTTCCAGTAAAATACCTTGCAAAGAATATGAGAAACCGTAAAGAAAAACCTATAGTTGACAATTTATTTAATAATATGTCATGGTTTACGGTATCAAATGCCTTCGAGAAATCATTATATTATGAGCAATCTACTTGGTAGCCCTTATCTAAAGATTTGGAAATATAATCTGTGAGTGCCAGTAGGTTAGTATCTGTTGATCAACCTTTTCTAAACCCATGCTGTTCCGATATTAAGAAAGGCTCTACTTGAAACAGCACATGTTTATGAATTATCGATTCGAATAACTTAGCCGGGGCGGAAAGTATTGCCACTGGCCTGAAATTTTCGACAGATGTCTTTGATCCACTTTTGAAAATAGGACAAATTTTTGAGACTTTCCAGGAATCAGGAAATATACCAGTATCTAAAGATAGGTTTAATATAAAACTTAGTGGCATTTTTAAAAATTCAACACATCCTTTAAAAAAAAATACTGGAAGATAGTCTGGCCCAAGTGAATGTGTATGTTTCATGTTATTAATTGAAGATTTAACATCTGATTCGTCTATATGACTTATATCAATGTTTTGGGCTCCCTTCACATTCATCTTGGAAGCAGAAATGGGATTTAGTAATGGAGGCTCATTACTGTACACTGATTGGAAATGAGTGCAAATGCATTGGCTACATCCGCTTCTCTAACTTCCCGATCACCATGCATCATGATGTCTGTTATACCACCATCCTTGCGCAGTGATTTTACGTAGTCCCAAAATGCCTTGGGATCATGCTTGATATCACTCTCTATTGAGTCGACATACGTTCGGAATGCTATATGAACATTTCTTCTAACAACTGCTCTGAGATTACTGAACATTTCATACTCATTTTGGTCACCAGTAGCTTTCCATTTTTTATGGTGAGCATGTTTTTTCTCAATGCTCCTGATGGTATCTCTAGTGAACCACTTCGGATATCTACGTCCACCTCTGTTGGGAGGTTTCCTAGGGAAGCAAGCGTCAAATACATTATATATACATGAATAAAAATGATGTAGCGCCTCATTAACGGTATCGAATTTAGAAAGTTCATGCCAAACCAATTGGCTCATCATCTGATAAAGTTAATGGACTATCTTAATGTATAAAATCACGTCCGCCTAACCAATTTCAATGAAATTTTGTGAATCTGTATGGTTTGTTTCAGCATGAAAAATATTATAGTTTGGACCCGATAGATGGCGCTGTTGTCGAGATCTCCAATCCAAAAATACATACAACCACAAATTTTAACTTTCTTACATCAGCGGTCTGTGGCAGGACAACGCCTGCACGGGCCCACTAATATTATATAATTTTAAAACCATTGATGTTATAATCTATGTTTAAAACAAATAAAATTGCACATATCCGTATTAGATATTAGGTAAAACTATTAATTTAAAAATACATCATTGAAGGAGAAGATAAATCGAACAAATGTAAACAAAACATGAAACAGAACAAGACATAGAATTGTGGCGTCGAGAATAATCCATTGAATAATTAATAATAAACCGCTCGACCTACTTAGTACCTACTCCCGAATTATGTACCTGCATCGTATCGTAAACAAAGTAATCTACGTACTTCAAGTACCTACCTGTCTATCGACGACAATAATACTGCAGTCCGTCTGGGATACTACGAGAACTCGCCAGAAGGTTCGAGTCTACGGCCTATGCATAATCGCCGCAATGTCGAAGGTTCCCGAAACACACAGTCCGAGCGAGTGGTCTCGATTTAATTGCAATTTACTACCTACTGTCGCCATCGGCCGTGTAGTATAAATAAGCCCGACGCAGCGAGTCAGTCAGTCAGTCAGTCATCATTCCGCCGTCAGTCTACAAGGCTCAACGAGTGTTAACCCGCGCTACTCTTACTAGCGCAAAGGAAAATATTCCCGGCTTCGCCCGTACCACCATGGACTCCATCGGGACACCATCATAGCGCCTCGGCCACGTCCGTGGCCAGCGCTACTCGGATTACAAGCGCCCTGGTTCCAGTGTCTCTGACCAGCGCTTCTTCCACGCTACCATGACCACCACGAGGACACGCAGCATCCTCACTGGTCACACCGTTCCCGTTCAACCGCCTACAAGGTCCGCCGCACCTTCGGCCGTCTCGTCAGCATTGGAGTGCCTGAAGACCTACGTTCTTCGCCAGTGCCTGACCTTCATCGAGTCCCGGTCACCAGCGCCCGGCGTCGACTCACTGACCCGCGCTCGACCACCACATCATCGCAGCAACCGGAGTATTCAACATTTGTCCTACATCATCTCCTCGTCACGGCAACTGACTCACCAATAAACACATGTGACCTTCACAACTTTCTTTCATTTCGTGCCTCTCTCCTGATCCCCAAAGAATAATAAAAATATAACGGCCAACCTAGGATCCCTTATCTTACCTAGATAGGCGTTTTAAACCATTCGATCATTTGGGACATACTTATTAAACGTCATATTTGTCGATCTCATATTTCAATTTCATAATTAACAATATCAAATAGCAAATAAGTTTTATTTTTCTGTTTCTTGTTCTGTTTCATGTTTCGTTTTGATTTATTAGTATTATCTTTTTCTTTAATGATGTATAACATTGATGGGTATAATTTTCAAAATAATATAAATATAAAAAGTTGTTAGTGAAAAAAATAATAGTTCAATTTGGTTTGGAATTTTGGCCTCAAATGCTAATTTACGTTTTGTACGAAAAAGGCCGTGCAGCCGTTCCTCTTAAGACATTCCAAAAGAATTGATCGTAAAAAATTTAAGAATGTTGCATTTGCCAGCTTTCATGTACATCTTCAAGGATCTCCATCATCTTAAATACGTACCCAAGATAAACGGGTACAATAAACAATAAGTTCATCGCAGTAACTATGCGAAAAATCACTAAAAACTTGAAAGTGTGCAATAAATGAACAGGCCCGAGAAATCCCAACAGTTAGCAAAGAAATTTCCCAATTACCAAATGTGATAACAGGGAAACAAATAAAGGATTCCCCCGTTGTCGGTTGTACGTTTTGTACGGGTGGTTTATTACTTGCTTTATAGCAAAATAATTTGAATTTCAAATGCCTTGGCAATTAGTGTTCTTTATTGTTGACTGGTGCTACTGCTACCTCGGTGTGGCCGCCCAATTCTAGTCAATGTTGATGGAAATCTGCTGATATGAAGAATTCAAGGATACGTATGAAAAAATAACATAAAAAATAGTACATATAATTTAATTTCTTAACTTTGTTATCTTAATTCCGCTGATTTATTTTTGGGGTTTTATGCCGTGTAGTGTAAATTTTTATTTCATCTACTTATTTGCGTCATAAACAGTATTTATACATTCATATTTAACATTGTTAAGAATTGTTTATATCATTAACTAATAAAATAACGAGATAAAGAGTTCAATACCAAATTAAAAAATATAACAATATACGAGTAATAAAAGCAGTTCTGATGAAATGCAATTACTTAAATATACAATAAGTATTTTATTTTCAAATATTTTCTAGGTTAACATTTTTATACATGGAGTGGGTATCAATAATCACAATGAGAGAAACTGATGTGATTCAATGAAAACTGGTTTTACTCAATTGTGCTCAGATGTGTAAAAATCGTGTTGAAGTCTTTAATCTTTAACAATATTTACACATCTGCCCTGATGAAGGATACTGTAATGTTGTCCGAAACGTTGGCTAAAGAAGGATGTAACAAAATATGTCATAATACCCCAAAAATAAATCTTTTAGTCATGAAAATTTCAAATCATATCACTATTCCACCTCATTCCACGCATGCAGTTCAAAGGTAGTATTTGTTATTGAATATTGTCAATGTCGATGGAATTGAAAACTATCCATATGAAAAATTCAAGGAAACGAATAAATAATATTCATCCAAATGATTTACTGTCAACTTTGTAATAAAATTGGATCTTCGTAAATTTTTGAACGTGATATTAATTAGTATCAAGATTCAACATAGCATAGAGAACCTATTTCAAAATCTTCTGTATTTTTTTTATATCTGCTTGTTTTGGATATATCTAAACTCTATGTGTACATGATATTATTTAAACGGCGTTCGGAGCTGAACGCAATTGCTTTGAACAAGAACATCCAGATAGAAAATAGCTGTCTTAATATCATGACCCCAGAGCTCATCGTCCAAGATTTTCTCCCATAAAGTTAAGATTGTGAACCACTAAAATCAATACCTTAATGTGGGATTTCACACTAAATATTTTTCATAATCTGTTCGCGCAAAGTGGGCTGTATAGTACAAAAGTTAGGTGGCTTACGAGAAGTTTTTGATTCTACGTGGAGCATTAAATTTAATATTTCACCGTTGTTTTTACTAATTCATTAAAATATTTATGTAGAAAGATCTAAGAATTTCCAGTGAAATAATTCACATTATATAATTAAAGTAATCTAATTGGATAAATTCGATATAAAAAAAAAAACATACGAATGGCCAAATAAATCTTAAATATATATAATTTATGCGGGGTTGTTGATCGAAAATGCGTTTATAAAGCATTATTAACCATTTTGTACGATTTTTTGTAAATGATATTTATTGCGTGCATTTTGCGTATTTCTCTTCATGTTGTTCAGTGGATGAGCATGCACTTAAGCGTCTAATTATTATTTTAACAAGTTACGAATATCGGGTAGTCGAGTAATAAAATGTAAGAAAAATAAGTAATGATGCTATTGCAACGAACTCTCGCTTACTTCCACATACTTAGCAGAGTGCCCAGTGGAACTTAAAAATTTAATTTCAAATCACTTAATGTCGCAAATTGGAAACTCAGACGGGGAAATCTTCAAATAAAGAAAGAAAGAAGAATCAAATTTAGACAATGTTTGTTTTTTATCTGCAACCTTCGCTGAGGGATTTAAAATATTATTAAGGTACAGGAGAAGATTGTGAAAGCTTTGTTTTCCCACGGCTTTAAATTGATTTGTCAGATAGGGATTATTTCTTTCGCGCGTTTTATCTGTCCGTAAATCTTATCATTAGGTATGTATTTGTAACTTACTGAAAACCAAGAAAACCAAAGATTTTCGGTCATAACAATAAACAAATAATAAAATATAAGACGGAATGCCTCGATTTTTTAGTATCTGCGTACCCACGTGAATGAGTGTAATGAATGCCTCAATAAATGCCATAAATTACTTTAAATAGTGACCTGAAAAAATTTCATCATTTTTAAAAAAATGTCTCAGAATAAAAACATAACCAACTAGATCAGATAATGATGGAATCATCCAACAATCTTGTCTTAAGGGGAATTTTATCATCACTGACATGTTCACTAAAAGCTATAAATTTATTATTGCAGAAATTTTGAAGTTTTTGCAACTTAAAATACGTCAAAAACTGGTTTTATTTCAATGAGTAGATAGGCAGATATGAGTAAAGTAAAACTTGTTAAATATTTAGACCGGTCAGTGTCTGAGTTGGCAACGCGGCTGATTCCCACCGAAGCTTCGTGCGTTCAATTCCTCAGCTGGCTAAGTCTTCCATCATGACATGTGTTGACATGAAGTGTTAACATTTTCGTTTGCTGTGGTGGTAGGAGAATTTTGAATATTGTCAGGTAATTCTTAACCCAGGAATGATCATTTTCCTTTATTTAAAAAAAAATATTTGAAATTTAAGTATTTTTATTATTATTTCAGGAGTGGGGAGGTTAGTGCAATACCGCAAGTCCCATATAGTTAGTTATAAATGGTGATACGATCAAAGATGAGTAAATACAACAATATTAAAAAAGTTCAATCTAACTAAAAAATAAAAATAATAATTTTAATTAATTCTGAGTTTTTTAATAATTTTGGTAACCACGTGTAATACAAATACGTGTATAAAGCATTTACTAAAACGCGAATATTATTAAATTATATTGTACTACTAGCACCTCTTCTTAAGAAAATATTATTTGTGGTTACTTTTCTCCCTTATACCTTTTACTAAACAATTCTATATAGTTTATATCCTGTCCCAGATTGAAATAGGTAAGAGATCTTTAATCCAATTAACCGAATCAGATATGCGAAAATGCCCGTCCCATGTTTACTACTTAATCGAGCCATGTCTGCCTGGAATGTCCTGTTCTGATTTCTAGGAAATTTCTATCTCTAATGCTTTTACTTTAATTACGTATTGTAGAAAGGAAATATACGAATCCGTGAAGAAATTCTAAAAAACCGTTAAAAAATCACTATTAGAAATCGTTATTTTAAAATAATGTAAGCTCTACACTCTGCATTACAAAACCCTAAAGTTAAATAAAGTTTTCTTCAAAAACAAAGTAACCTATAATGCCAAAAATTTGACGGCAAAGAAACCTTACCGAGCACATTTTCAATTTTGTATCGCACTATCTTTTCTGTCAGCAAATGTGATTTGCGATATTACTGCTCTTCGGTCGGGAAATTATTTCGCCCTGTTTCCTCGATGCTGAAATATCCCTTTTAAAATACAGGACAGCACTCTTGTTCTTGTTGGTCTCGTGCTACATTTGGCAAGCTGTATTGCTTTGCTTGCTGTGATACTATCAAAAAGTTTAAAAGCAAATTGCTTTATAATAATAATAAAGCAGATAAATCTCGAATATAAAATAAGCTTTTACTGTTGCTTCAGTTTGGCGTTTCTGGGTCAACGCAATTTTGAGTTATTAGAATTATTTCCATGTTAATATACAAAATCTATTAATTTAACTGTCGATAATTTAAAAGATTCGTATATTTATAATTTCTAATGAAAAATATTCCGAAAAATAAGTGTTGACACTATGGTGTAGCTTGGTAGTTACCACCAGAAAGAATTAAATAAAACAACGTATTATAATGTAAAAACATACATTTAATAAGAAAAAAAATCTGTGCTTGTGTCGCCAGAAATTACATTGAAATACTTGTGGAAAATACGACAATTCTACGCCATCCAAATAAAGTTACCGATGTTATGAAACTTTTTACTTAAATCGGAGAAAAATATGAATTAACGATTCATTAAATAATGAATAGTGGTTAAAGCATTATTATTGGTAGTGTACGCGAATACACATGTGATGTAACGTGACCATACTCTCCGGCGTTGTTTATTGCGTTATCATAAACATAATATCCTCCGCAACGGTATGGTGATTACCGCGTGGTCTACATTTCCCCAGCCTACCCTATCGCCATATTAACAAGTAGATAGGTGCCACTCGTATCACTACTGGTGAACCATAAAACATCGGGGGAAGCTCCTCGCGTTGTTTGGAGGAGACCAGGATAATGTAGTCGTGCGCTGTGTACCTACATTTGTTGTTTTATGATTACTTAACTTAACTTTGGGAAAGGGATATAGGTACATATTCACTTGCGTCTTTTGAGACTGTGAGGGCTCTCAGCTTTTGTGAGATTATCGTGTAATTCCTTCCACATTGTAAATATACCTTTTATATTACTGTGTAGATTTATTATGTTGTCTTTATGTCGGTTTTTGCCTTCATTTTCCAGTATAGTTTTATGATGTAAGTAATAAATTGCTAATTTTATAGTGCCGTTGTCTGGAAACATCACCTCGGGAGCGCTTTGCAAAAAAAATAACTAGCTTTTTTATATCTTACATTATGACTACTAAATAACACATTTTAATTGACGTATCATTCTTATTCTACACTCCGCACTAAAAGATTATTGTGACGTTTGAAACTAATAAATAATAAAAATATCTTCCAGTCTAGAACGTGCCGCAAATGTACCTAATATTTTTGTAAAAGATCCCTCCCAGGCGAAGTGTGTTCGTTCCCCGGCTAGCTAAGTCCTCCGTAACGACACAAGCAACATTATCAGCTTACTATGATTGTAGTAAGAGATTTCCAAATATTGTCAGGTTATTTGTAACCTGGGAATGTACGTCTTTCTTCAAAAATAAAAGATACAATAAACTTGCCGACGTCGGGAATTGAGCCCGCAATCTACGGATTGCTAGTCGAGAGCCTTACTTCTCGATCATGAAGAGATAAATAAATCACTCAAAAGGGTTTTTATTAGATTGTAAATAAAAATACGAAGTTGGTGTAAAAAACTTTCTTCTTACCACCAAAAATATTGGAGAGGAATCGCAAACACGTAAATAAAATAAAAGTTTTGACATGTTGGTAGTTGTTATTACCACATGACAAAAATAGATCGTACGTTTATTTTTGGGGAGTTCGGGTAAAGAGTTTTGCCAGAAATACGAGAGTTGTCGGTAGAAAGGTATATTCGTCAATAAGTATACAGGCTGCCCGCAAATTAAAAAAAATACTTTTAAATAATAACAGTCTGAATTCTTGATAAATCAGTCCAATTTGGAAAATAAAATAGTTTTTTGTTAAAAATACTATTTTGTAGATAGGTAATCCATCCGAATTCTTCAAACAAACTCTTTTTTTTTATATTACACATATATTGAAAGGAAATTCAAATTCCAGATTTGATTAAACTAGAGTTACGCAGGACAGACACAACCGAAATTAGTATTTTTTTACTACATAAGTACCGGTAACCGGGAAACCGAATTAAAAGTTATAAATAGGTTAAATAAGTTACGTTAGATAAGGTTTATTTGACACTTTTTTTTCATCAATTTTTATCACTTTTGAAAAGTATGTTGAATTGCTCCTTTCTTTAGTTATAATGTGCCTATTAGAAATCTTAAGGTTATTTTTGAATGTTGAAACACGTGTAATCATCACGAACAAAGTTCTTACAAAAATATACATGAAAATAACAGTCAGCCATCGGATTTTATTGTCCACAAATTTAATTGGTCAATATATCAAGCTTTGTGCATTTGTTCATTTGTCGCAATAAGGTAGAAGATTTCAAAACTCTCTTTTGCTGACCGCAAAATAATGTGCTTTTGTGAAGCAAATTGTAAGTATGATCAAAGCTCCACAAAAGGTCTTAGCAAGTCGACATTCTATTGTTAAATCACAAAATGACCAACGACAGTCTGAAAGCTCCCTAAATAATATGTTGCCGGGAGATGTAACGCGACATGTGTCTGTGTCCACTACTCCCTACTACTACTGTCCCTACTCCTTACTCCCTACTCCCTACTCCCTACTTCCTACTTCCTCTAGGACCGCAAGTAAGCGGTAGAAATAAATATTATTTAAAAACACAAGAAAAAATCTCATTTTGAATGTTGGAATATTTCCATAATTGTATAAAAAGATATATCTTAAATGATATAGTTGAATTTGTGCCAATCTATTGTTTATCTACATCGTCGACATTTTCAACGTCACTTTTAGACAGTTCACTAAATATCTATTGACACAAAATAATAAAACCGCCCCCGTGACCTTTCTATACTTACAGGCACCTCAAATTTGTAATTATTTTCGTAATATATTGGTGTATAACTGTTTTATGGATAACATGAAGTAAACAATAACATTATTTATTGACATTTATTTATATTACATATTAAGGTTTGTTATTTTCAACATAAATTTATAACTTTTATTTATAAGAAAATTAAGAGCGAATGAGCGAAGATAGGAGTGTAAGGAGGATATATGATGCAAATGTGAATGGTAGCAGAAGTCAGAGACGCCCGAGGAAGACATGGCACGATCAAGTGAATCAGATACTCGAGTCGGGCCATGTCAAGAGTCAGAATAATAGAAGAGTATGTATGAGACGATGTATGAATGTGAATGAGGCAAGGAGTGTGTGCCAAGACCGAGTTGTTTGGCGGTCCGTCCTCTCTGCCTACCCCTGCGGGGAAACGGCGTGATGGTTAGTTAGTTAGTTAGTTAGTTAGTTAGAAAAAAATAAACCTTTTCAAACCAAATCACCAAAAAAAAATTCAACTTTTTTGTTGAATTTTTTTTTTACGTATTTGCACTGCTGTTTTATTCTTAATGGTGGTAGTCTGAATACGACAAAAAAAGTGGTACGTGGAAGTTTTATTGAAAAAAAACTAATTCATTCGGGTGCTTAAAAAAAAGGTAAAAATCATTCAAATAACAAGTTTCCAGAATACATTTTTCATAATTACAATGATATTTCAATAGTTTTCTTTACTACTGAATCTCATTGAATGTACCTATTTTCATGAGTATATCTCAATATTTAAAAAAAATTCTAACCAAATATTGTTCCAAATTTCTTATTCATTTAGAAGTTTCTGCGTAAAACTCTCAATATTATCGATTAATTTATTCTAAAATAATTCACAAAATATCACAAAATATTTTTTGCAATACGGTATAGACGATTTACTTCCACAAAAATATTCATCCCTTACTAGCTTCCCTGGCAGGTATTTTTATTAACAAGTTACAGCTGAGTCGGCAGCCAGTGTGCTTGAGGGTGGTCAGTATATCATGGGTCCCTTCCCGCGGTACGCCCGAAATCCCGGCCCGCCCCACCAAGCCCGGCGCTTTCCACTGAACGCCTTATAAATTAGACTGGCATCAAAAATAACACGGCGTGTATAAGGATTAGTTGTTGCTGTTCTTGTTTTACCTACATTTTGATAAATTATTCGGTCAAGCTAGAAGCGATGGTTTCAAAATATTAAATATTAGACAAAAATATTTTTTTTATTTAAATTAATGTTCTTACCAAAACAACCCATAACAACCACGCTAAGGGAAGTTATTTTGAAAACAAATTAATTTGTTTCACAAACGGAACTACCAAAACCAAAACTCTACAACGATCCATTTATCCGTGCATATATTGCGTGCCTCAATAGCGTTTTGGTATAATTCAGTATGACACAAATGACAAATAATGTATAAAGACGAATACGTATCATACTAATATTTAAATGCAAGCACATGCAAAGGTTACAGGTAAATATTTTCAACGCTAAATGAAAAAAAATTACTAGTTCCTTTTAATAATTTTGGTTTAGCTTAGAGCAACGATGTTGAATCTCAAAAAACCTTTTTAAAAATTGATTTGTATACAGTAAAATATATTTATTAAATCAGCGGATTAGTATGATTTTTTGGAAGCAATACGCAATATCATATCAACACTTAAAAATGTGGCTACCCTTTCTGAAGGCATCATTAAACTGTTGTATATGAATATAATGCTGCAAATATACGTGAAAAAGAAACGCGAGCCGAACCATCAATTATGGAAAAGGAACAAAGCACTTTACGCGCCGTTTGCGGTTGTCCTTTCCCATAATTCGTGGTTTGTCTCGCACTTTTTTTCTCACGTGTTTATGCAGCATTTTATGCAAATGCAACAGTTTGATGATGCCTTCAGAAATCGAAACAGCTGTAACACGTAATAATATTTATGTATGTACATCTGCTGTTTCGCCTTCTGAAGGTATTATCAAAATTTTTGATGATGTCTTATATACCTACATATCCTTCAGAAGGCAATAAAGTTAATACGCGTAATAATATTTAAGTACACAGCAGAACTTGTCTAAATAAACGGTTTATAAAAATTAATTAACTCTTTGGAAGAGTTCAAAAATTTACTCACATTCGTCAAAAAAATTGGAAAAGGCGAAATGCGCTAAAAATAAAAAATCAATTGTTTCGAGGTATTGTTTCCATGATCATTTTAAATTATTACAAATATTTATTGCGGATAAATAAGTAACTATAATTGCCCCACAGTTGGGCGGCAGGTCGGGGAAAGATGTAGCCAAGCATTTCCACGTGATCTGCAGGAAATGGAGTATAAAACTTCCACGACGGGCGCCAATTATGTGCCGGGTTATACAGGGGACTCTGTGCCGTGATATACAATACTGGTCGTGGCGGGTACACAGAGAAGAATCGATGGGCAAACGGTGGTAAACGTACCGCTTTTCCATAAACATTTGCAAAATATTTCTAGAAATAAGAATAAAATAGTGTGAAAAAAAAGCTTGCCGTGAATTTAATTAAAAAATGTTTTTTTAGGTAATCTTATCATAATCTGAAGAGCTGTGTAACACCTGAAGCTAACAAAACTCTTTATAGGGGAGCTGTTTATTCCTTTCACAAAAAAAATAAATAATATTTCATTCTTCCCAGTAGTTAATACCCGGCTTCGCTCGATATTAAAATGGTTTTCTTATTGAGCAACAATTCGTGGGTATGTAAACAGTTAAGTCAGAGTAACAGATTGTTTTAAAATCAAGCAATTTAGTAAAAAACTTATATCTAGGTAAGAAAAGTTTTAGGTTTCTGAACATAGAAAGGTGTTGTTCTACTAAAACAATATCATTTTTAAATTTTCCTATTTCGTTTGTGGTAAGGAAAAATTTTAAGAACCACAACTTCAAATATGAATTTTCGACTTATTGTTATTTGGGAGGCGGGTTTGGATACCGCCGCCTCGGAAACCATTTATTGTATAACCAACACCTCTGCCATAGATCACCCCAAGTAGTTTGCTATGTTTGGTTATTTAACAGGGTTAACCGGGTTCATCGTGTGAGGTGTGTTCCGGATGCTTCTGCCCACCAGCTGCGTGACGTGCCAGATCGGGAGAGGCTGGTTTGGGGATACCCTTTGACCTCTCCTACTGATCTCTCGACCCATCGCCTCGCGCTGCAGTGGGAGCGATATATTTATTTTTCGATCACACCTGGACACACTGATCCTAAAAAAAAACCTACTACACAGCATCCCAAAATATGACGTAGTTACTGAGGGAAATTATTTTCTTCAGGACCTCCTGTGTGGAATTAATTTTTAAAAAATATTTTTTTTTTTTCAAAAGTTCGATAGCCCGTTGTAAAAGTTACTTTACGAGCTGTAAAATATTCCGCTTACCTAAAAAATTCTAGACAAAGAAAGACTGACAATTTGATCACACTAAACCTCACTATTTGAAACAATCAATTTTTTCATGAGTACGATCAATGGGCGAGATTGCGATATTTTAATACTTGTAATATTATAAATCGTACTATTACGTATAGACTCCTGCAGCAAACATTTTGGCAGGTTATACAAAACACTTTATGCTGTTGGTGTAGATGTTCACTGTACAGTAGATTATACTTGTGTGTATCTCAGTACAGTCAAGAGATAAACAACCGCGTCAGCCCAATATGATTTTATGGCAGAATAAAATTATAAAGACTTCACTTTGCGTTAGGAGGTAAAATTTTGCAAGGTCTCAGACGCTAACGAATTTCGGAGGAAGTTTAAACAAACTGGTTAACATTATAAAGGCAAAACAAAATATGCTGAGATGTTAAAAATTAGCCCACAAAAAATATTATTATTAATTAATATTTATAGTGTGAAAACCAACTAGAGGCCAGACTAAAGGGTAAACATTATAAAAAATGTCGTACGTGTACCGATTTTCTTTGATAAATGTATCTTAAATATATGGCTGAATTTTCATTTTTAATATTATTTTCTTTGTTAAATATTTTTCAGTGTTGGAGTTTGAGGTTTCATAAGGAGTTTTTTTTAGTGAAAATAAATAAATCGATGATTAAATGTTAAGATGTAAATCTACAAAATTTTATTGTAATAATAAACATCTTGATCTATTAAAATGAATTACAGAGTCTTAAGTCTTGTTTTTATTTTACAGATAAATTAATTCTAATGAAAAATTAGAAACCAAAAATGAAAAATCCAAAACTTTTGTTAAGGATAAGGTAAGGAAACACAAAATAATTGTGTCCCAGGAAATTTGAAAAGTCGTAACTTTTAATGATAGTGTCGCCGTGTCGTCTGCCGATCTGGACACTGATAGAAACTGAGTAAGAAAAGGCAGAGCAAGAACCGAGACGAAGTACAGAGTGGTGTGTGAAAGCAGAAAAATGTTCTATCTACCAAAAAAGAAAACCCGATAAACATTAATATATTTTTTAAATGGATAGTTTTTTTAAACAAGTGGATAAGTTCTCAGTCTTTGCAGTGCTGACAATGTTTGAAACTGAAAGACGAGAATTCCATTTATTTATTTTACTAAACAATGCGCAATTTTTTTGATAATCATTTGTTTTTAAATTTATTAATTAATAAGGATTTCGGTCAGGGTATTTTAATTAACGCCAAAGTACTGCAGTATGTTACAATTAATCCAAATTATCCAGACCTAGGTAGTTTTGAATCAATCCCCTACGAAAAGACGGAAGATTAAGCCTTACAAAACTTAAATCCAACAAGGAATAAATTAGTCACCTTTGTAAGAAAAGTATGTATTTCGAAGTGATTTTTTTTTAAATTTTACCTTTGAGTCTTGATGGAGATTTGTCAAGATTCAATGGCAGGCATCATAATTAAATTTCGTGTTAACATAAGTGCTTGTGGAAATTTGCTAGTTCTACTACTTACTTAATGTGTAATGTAACTCGTTACAGGTTTACAGCTCTTTAACTAAGGAACACACAAACTGTCGAACAGTGTATAATTTTGTTCTGGAAAATTTTACTAAATTCGTGTACTTCTTTAAGTTGCGAAAAGCTTGATAAAATAAGGTGTATTCTTTAATCGTGCCGCTTTATCCCGTTTGCCAGTATTATATTTCAGTTAAAAACATATCGCAAGTGCTGGCCGGCAAGTTTGTTGCGACATCTCCCTTAGTTTTCAACAAAAGTAGACGTTGAGAAATTTAGTGGGACAACTTTTGCTGCGATACATCCCTAGTTCGGTAGAACTGGCAGTGGCGGCTAGTATATTATTTATCTAAGGTGACCATCATTTGAAATCTTGACATTTTCTCCGATTTTCATGAATAATTGCAGTCAGAACAAGAAAACGGTTTTTCTCCGCCGGGTATACGGAAGTGCGTTTTATACGTATTTTTGTGGAAATGAAAGTTGCAGTCAAAACACGAGAACGGCTGAAGAAAAAAGTTTAATGGCAGAATCTACTGTAAACGCTTTATTGCTTAGCAACAATTATTGTTTAAATAACAAACGATAAAAAAGTCAGAAAGTCGTATATAGATCGCGGGCCGACCAAAAATGTTTTGTTGGCCGCTGCTAACACAGTCCTGCAAAAAATAAATAACTATTTTTTTTCGAAAATTATTAGAGATTGATTTTTTAAAATTCGATTGATAATTAATAGAAATATTTAAAAAAAATGATATACAGTGCATTTTGTGTATGGGTTTAATGTCAGGACTAACTAGGGCAAGGAAAAATACTAACAAAAATCAGTACTATACCAGTACAAATGGTCACTTTATATTTTTCATACCACTTTGGGAGAATATCAGCTAACAATGGAGGACGGCTATGTGGTGTGTGGGACGTACAAGGCTATAGGATAATTCATGCTTATTTCTATATATAAGAAAAAGATTGGAAAAGCATTATGTTAATTTAATCACGATTTTTTGACAGATTCCATCTTTTAACCAGTAACAAAAAAGGTTTTTTTTTACATTTCCATTATTTGACTTGATGAGTTTTTATCAAGAAATTTACTTGGACCCTCCTTCATAGACAGAACCCAAACCAGCAATACGAATCCGATATTTAGAAATAAGATATAGACATAAAGTAAGGGAGAAATGCACAAGGTACACAAAGTGTATTTGAAATACAAAAATTATTTCCTAATAAAATTCAGTTCCGTTCTTGACGATTTCCGAGCAAGTGGATGTGGAAATAAAGGTAAACATTACATTGAAGGCAAGTGTTTTGATTTTCAAAAACGAATTAAGTCGAAAACTTGTTTCTCGCGAGTTATAGGACATAACTTTAAAACCTAGTGAATGAATATGTCAAAACATTAAATATTAAGTATGTATATAGTCAATGAAAGAAAAATTTTCTGAAATAGCCTCTGTTTGAAAGTACCTATAACAAGGTAGAAAGATGAAAGTGTTCGTTGATTTATGTCTCTATTAACATATTAATGAATGAAAGCTCCTTAATAAATTTTGTAACTTTCTCATAATATGACTAATTTCTTCACCAAATTTTGGTAAGTAGGGACGAATTTTTGTTTACCGTTTTCGCATAAATACTTACATCTCATTGATGTTGAAATTTACGTGATAAAACATGAAAAAAATTAAAGTTACCAATTTATTTTGATTAAATTAAAATTTATATGCCTATAGATATATAATAAAGGAGAAAAATTGAAGTGGCTTTCATACGAATTTGAATGGAAATATATGTATCATTTAACCCAATAGCCCAGCGCTCTGTCTCACTTGCTCGAACATCATAGATCTAAATTCCTTTTGAATTTTGTAAATACAGTTTTTTATTGGAAATTCAAGGCCAGATTTGACAAATATTTGGATGACGAAACATGGCAAAGCATTTCTTGTGGTCTTCTTTATTTTATGGGTATTCCTATATATTTTATATAATTTTTTCCTAACACAAAAAGGGTAGGTCGGTACTCAATTTTGATACTATAATAACGTAAGTAGATATATAAAGACTGAAAAGCTGTGCCAAACATAACCTAACCCAAGAACACGAGCAATAAAAATAAATTAAAATATTCTCCAAATTTCTGATTCATGAATTTGGAAAGAAAGAATAAAAACTCTGTCATTCCTACTTTGGTCATAGAGTATTGTACGTCATTAAGATGTGACCATTTATATATATTTTTTAATTTATCCATAGAAAGCCACAAATAAAAATCTTGTTACAAACGGTGAACTTACTTTATATCAATTTTTGATTTTAAACATGAGCTAGAGACTCTAATCCTCCAAAATTATCCTTGTTACTTAGTCACGATAATGACACAATTCATTTAAGGCTCGATGGTAGGATTTAGTCGATTCCGAGGTAAAGCTCCTTCATTTAATTAATTGATACAAGGAGGACAAATTAACGGCTTATCGTAGATACTACTTGTTACTTGCTTACCTGCTTGTAGGTTTTTAGTTAAATCATTAATTATATAGTCCAAAAATAAAGAAAATAATAAATCGTGGCCCAATTCGTTCTACAATATTCTAGTTCTTAGATTTAGATGGTTTTAAAAACACAAGGATGGCATTCAAATAATTATTTTATAAAACATTTAAACAAATAAAAATGCCCCGTATTTACCTGTGCAAAAAATATGATAATTGTATTATCATAAGGGTTTTATGGCTCGATGATATGTTACTTGTAGTATGGTACTTTATGGATAGTAAAATTGCAAGATCAACGGACAATTTTTTTTTTAAAATATACATATTTTAAATACATACGGTTGTCGATGGGAGGATACGGAAAATTTTACATAAGATAAAAAATTAAGAATAATGATATTGTTTTTATTTCTTATGTTTTACAAACAAGTAAGTAAAATACATATCAATTAAAAGTCAAGTAAAATTTACATGTGCACATCGGGATTTCAACCCGCGACCTCTGGATTCATAGTTAAGAACCGTACCTCTCGACAACGGAGGACGTCACCCATAAATTTGTTAATAATTATACCCCTTTGAAAAACACATATATTTACTGATTTCGTAGTACCACTACGAAAGATAAATAAAAAAAGAGAAAGGGCAAAAGCAAATTATTTTTATCTGCTTATAAATTTTCTGTAGTTTACAGCTAAAAGCATATTAGATTTGTACTTAAAGTTTTATCATTAATGATTTAATTATTGTTTACAATACACAACTATTCCTAGAACTGACATAATTATGTATTTTGTAGCTTATTCCCTATGGTTGCTTTTTATAAAATAAATAATATTCTAATGAAAGTATAAATATCTCTCTTGTATAATATTTATTTACAATTTGATAAAAATACTTGGCAAAGTAGTTAATAAAACATTCAATGTTTTACGTGGGCCGCAAAGCTAAATCAATCTCCACGAGATTTAAAGAAAACACATAGTGGAAGTTAACGTTTCAATGTTGTGCGTACAAACTTCAGAATTATCCAGATTTTTAAGCGTTAAATAAACACGATTAATTCTGGTTGACAATGAGTTATACAGGAGTTCAAATGTTGGGGCAAACAAAAGAAAGAGATTAGTCTCCGATGAAAACAAATGTCTCAAACAAAAGAATCTCCCTGATTGTATGTTTAATTTATTTAGACGGCAACAACACGAAACTGCGTTGAAAATGTTTTCAAAACAAACAAGAAGATAATACAAATGATAACATTCCGAGTCTTATAATTTCCGATTTTTGTTACAAATGCCATCAATCTTGTAGACTGCCAAAATACCAGTGTTATTAATTTATGATCATTTGTAAAACATAATTGAATTGTTCTTTTTTAATAAATGCATTGAAATACGATTCGTGATTTTGTAAATACTTTTTTTTCAGTTATTGTTATTTTTACAAGACATGTGTATAATGTCCCCCACTCAAGGAGTTTGCATGTGTTGTGGGGGACATTTTACAAAGGAAAGTCTGTCAATTTAATAAGATTTTTTTTTAAATTAAAGATTTTTAAAAATTAATAATCATAATTTAATATCTTTATTGTGACAAATTTTCAAACTTCAACTATAGAAATGCATGAAAAACTGTTTTGTGTACATTGGTTTATAAATTAGATGAGTGTATAATTTTATCAACGGAAAGTAATATATAAACAGTAGTTAAAATAAATGTAAATAATAGAAATGTTAATGTGTCAAGGTTTATCATAGCCCGCCTCACTAGGCTTAGCCTGTGTTGAGGCAACTATCTAATTGGAAATTAAACACTATTTATTTTAGCGATTGTAAAAAAGTATCTAAATAAGATATGAAAATTACTGTGCCTTTAGACAAATCTCAGAAAAAAAGATCTCTGTTACGATTACAAAATTGCCACAACGATTCAATACAAGTTCCAGGAACTTTAATCTCATACTTATGGCTCGTTTTTATCCACCCTGCTTTAATATTTCCACACCGTAAGTAGAAACTAGCAATTTACGAAATATCAGTTCTGTCGCTAGGTGTCCCCCGATGAATTGTATAAAAGGTATTTAGTAGCACCTACCCAGTACGAACACACGCATCACGACGTTAACGAACCGCAAACATATTTAACATTAATGAATTCACTACAAAACAAACTAGTTACCAAGTATTTATTAATTGGACGTTAAGTTAATCTGCAAGTGTTGAGCGGAGGGAAGGCAGATATGAAGCGGGCCGTTGATGACTTGTCGGAGCTAATTGTGGCTAATTGTCCGATCACGCACGACCGTGTGTTTGCAGGAGGAAAACACAGTACACTGTATAGGTATAGTACTGGTAGAGGTAATGCGAACCTACCTCGTACCTCGCATGGAGAGCAAGGGAGCTGCTATATTATTTGTGGACGTCATAAATATTAAGTGAACAAATTCCACAAACATCATCAAAATTAATAAGATAAGTTTACTTTCAGGGCTACGTATGATTTCGAATTTCAATTTTTTCGAATTAAAGGTTGACCGGTCGGTGGCTGAGATGCCATCGAGTTTGGGTCCCACTCAGGAGTAGTGTGTTCAATTCTTCGGCTGGCTAAGTCCTCCATCACAACACAAACAACATTTTCGGCTTACTGTGGTGGTAGTAGGAGATTGTCAGATTCTTTGTAATCCGGGAATGTTTGTCTTTCTTTTTAAAAACTAAAAGATAAAACCCTAGTAATTTATATGTTTTTCATTTATTTTTTATTCATTTTAACGACATGAAGTCAACAAGTTTGACGATTATCGTTAAAACTAAAAATAAGAGTACACTTTTGGTGATTGCGTAGAAAGTCGGTTTTAAAAAGCGTAAAAAAATTTAAAAAATGTAATGTTCTCGTCTAGCAAGCCGGAGGTAGCAGGTTCAAATCCCGGAGTGCAAAAAGAAATTTGATTTTATTATTTCGTATTATTTCACAATTTACTCATTTAAAATAATATAAGATATATTTGCGGCACGTTCAAGAGCGGAAGATACTCTGAGTATCGCCCTGATGTAAGTCCACCAATCAGAATTGAAACGTTGCTTAAAATGGCTTTGGCCGTGTTTGGTGACCAGATCTGAATAGCCAGGTACTTCCCCACCTTCCTCTACCCTATCTCCTTTCCCCACCTAACCCTTAACCCTTCATCACATTTCAGAAGAATTTGTTTTCTTAATTAATTCCTTTAAAAATATGTGTTTTTATGTTGTTTTTTTTTTTCCAATTCCCACTAAAGATATTGTACAATATTAATAATGATATTATCTGCTCTGCAAAATGTTCCCATTTAAGTGTTTACTTATAAGCTGTTGACAATACATTCGTTCGAAAGGTGATATAGCTCACACATAGACAGTAAGTGAAGTGACACGAAATAACAACCATCAATACTTGGCAGATAATATCAAGAACTCTCAATGAAAACATGAAACAGACAAATTGAAAACAACTAAAATGTAACAGTCGAAACTGGCTTTATAACCATGAAATTTATAAGCTTCAATAAGTAATCCCTTATAAATTTTATCAGCATACAAAATACATGATAAAGAGATATTTTTTGTATTAATATGGCTCAAAAATCAATAGACTGTGAAATGGTCCGCAAGAAAATTTAATATTTTATTCTTAAATTTATATTATTGGTTATCATGTAATTAATATTGTAGTGGCTAAATCCTTGCACACTACTTCGGTTGTTTTAATTTATTTTTTTAGTCATTTTACTAAAAATTAAAGTACTAAATATTAAATTATACATAGTTAATGTACCTATTACGTATGTCCTTAATATGTCTTGGAAATTTCTTCTGGGATGAAGGGTAGGAGTAATAATAACAAAAAATACTAAATAGGAAGAAAGTGTCTGGAGAGATGAAGAGAATTAAAAAAAAATCAATAATGACACAAAGCACAAAATGTGAAAATGTGATGCGATATTAATAAAAGTTGAATGAAAAATAAAGTGCAAAATGTTTTAAATTATATTATTTAAATTAGTTTTGTATTTTATTTTTATTTATAAAATACATGATAATACATCAAAATGTTTATTTATATAATATGACACATTAAATCACCATACTAGGCGACTGCCAGTTTCATGGTGACCAATGGAATATAGTTGTATGAGGTCTAGTGTGAACATATAAACTAAATATATAAACGTGTTGAAAATAGGGAGGATTACAGTAGAAAATGCATAACTGAAATAGAAAATATAAAATAGAAAAAAAAAATAAAAACGAAAATACGAAAATAAAAAATAAAAATAAATAAGAATAAGACATGCCATTATGCAGGATTGAATCATATACATAACTCTTTTTTCTAGTTGTGTATGTGTAGTTGCACGTAAATACACGTATACACACATACGTGTATGATAGCAAAGAATCGAGAAAAATGTCTTAGTGTAGTAATTTTTCGTCATTGTAATTATTATATCCCTAAATAATTATAAATAAAGTGAAAACCATTTTAAATAACTTTTAAAAAGCTTACTTACTCCAAGTCGGTCAATTTTTTCTTCTGCATTAAAACATATAGTTGAAGATCTGCTACGCAGAAATCTTACCTGTGAACAAGTGAGAACATAAAATTAACATTAATTATTGTACCAATTTAACAAGCATTCATATTTTAATGAGGAGAGTTGAGGAGAGAATAATTAGTTCTGAAGTGATAAACTTTACAAATGTCAATTATAAACAATCCGCTAACTATATGGTAATTTTCCGTTTGGTACTACGATGCATATTATGCAAGCTCTTTGTTATATCAATAAATAAAAAAAGTAAGCAAGTGTTAAAGGGCTAGGACGCACTAAAAAATATTCGAATTCCTATTTTACTTTGTTTCATTAATTAGTTTTTATTTATGTGAACACCACACAAGAGTCCCAACTGCTCTAAGTCGTCTGGAGCCAGTAATACTATGGCATCCACAATCAGTGTGTCAATGTATGAAACCATCCCACCCACTGCGATGCAAGGTATTGGGGTCGAGAGTCCGGCTGAAGAGGTCAAAGAGTCTCCCGTACCCGGCTCGCCACGTAGTTGGTGGGCAGACGCATTTGCCGCAAGACCTCACCCCATGAACCCGGACACCCCTGCTTAGTCACCAAACATAGCGAACCACTTGGGGTGACCTATGGTAGAAGTGTTGGTTATTCAATTAATGGTTCCTGAGGCGGCGGAACCCATACCCGCCTCCTCAATTTATTGTATTGAAATGCATTTTATATTCACGTAGCGCCGTTAAGTGATACTTCAGTCCATCGTACATTAAAGTGCTGGTTTAAAAAAATGCTAATAAAATGAATGTTTAAAGATTTTCAGTTTTATTACGTAAATAACTACGCGTAACGAAACTCCAGGAAATGATTACTAAAATCTACTGAAATTATGGGAGCATTATATTTTATTCATTTATTTTTTGAAACTTACATATGACGACGAGAACGACCATACGTCTGAGTCTGTGTGAAATAAAAGTGGGTTTTATTAAAGACCCTCCACAGTAAAATAGAATTCAGGGTAGTTTTTAGCCTGCTCTACCCATTAAATAATGTGCATCCCCGAATAAAACCACCCGTTTGCACACAATTCTTTGGAATTTAATCGAGAAATATTTTATGGAAACATGGGTGGTCAGATAAAGTAAACAAAAATAGTATTAACAATTACGATAACGATCACATGAAAAGCGAAAATTTTCATTTTATTCTTTGTAAGTAATAAAAATACCAAGTTCCGATTAGGTACATTTGGGTCAACTACGAAAACATTTTAAAGATTACACGAAGTAGTTTTAAAAAATATACTTTCTTTATTGCACATCTATAATGTAGGGTTTACACATATTTGTACGCGGCCTGTCTCGCTAGGGATATCCTGTGTCGAGACAGGCTAGTTTAGAAATATTTTACAGTAGGTGAAGTAGGTAAGATGAAAGCTAAAATATTTGATAGATTTATGTAATTCAGGTTGGTATTGGACAATTTTTTATTTGAATTTGTGTGAGTTAACTAATTATTACGCGTTATCAATATTATGTAGTACTTGAAATTTGTTGAATTATCTACATTGCTGGTTATTAGGTGGACTTTGAATATAACTGTAATGATTAATTTTTGGCTTTCGATAATGAATAATGGTAGTCACTTATCAAGAAAAAAATTGTTCAAACGCAATGATGAGCTAATGTTTAAACCCATAAATATATATGTCATTGTTATGTTATGTAGTAAAAGAATAAAATTTCCCTAATATTTGTAATTAAATTAAACTAAAAAACTTAAAACTACATTTTAACAACATAACATTATTGAGTAATTTATATTGCTTAATATAAGTTTTGATTGAATATTGCTGAACATGTATTTTGATCGATTAATATAATTTTTCATACAAATAACTAAAAAATTAAACTTAATATCGATCATAAATACTGTCCCAACCTAAGAAACCCATTTCATTCAATTTTAGACGTTCACACATTTAATAGGTTAAAGAATATATGGTTTCACTTAAATACCGATACCCAAAACTATTAGACATAAAGGGAAAAACCGTATGTGCCTACGAATGTAACACATATGTGACAAGTTATAAAATTGGTCCTATAAATGGCATTAAATCGGCAGCTAAAAGCGGCCATTGGATCTGCAGTAAAGGGCCGGCAGAGGGCATTAATGGATAGGGCAGGAAACGGAAAAGGTCTCTTGGGGGGGAAAGGAATTCCCCTTATTATAACGGCGCCATCTGTGAAAGTGAAATGACAATGCTAAATTCCTGAGATATTTTTACACGGGAACGTTTACATGCTTTTTTGTCAAATTGAAAAAGGAATCGCCCTACTTTTGGATACTACCAATTCTGCTACTAAACGTTTCTCCCATTTTCCTAAAGTTTTATAGTTTCAAGCGAGGACCAAAAGAGAGAAAATAAGAATATATTAATATTTCTTTCAACTAACTTCAATTTTCTATGAAAATTATGATATTATGACGAAAAAAACTGTAAAATAACCACGAGATAAATCACCGCTTAGCTTTTTCACTAAAAAACATTTGTAATATCTTAGACACGTATTCTTATCTACCAAAAATAAACACAGGAGGAATCTCAACGCTTATTTTGAATAAGAAAAAAAACTTTTAGGCAAGAATATTTCTATTGACAATTTTTAATCCCAAACTTTCTCAAGCATTTTCATAAAATCATTTTCCAATAAACAGTGAAGAAAATCGAGTTTTAATTGACCGAGATCTGAATAAATGTCTTCCTTATTTAAAATCAGGAATTCACTTAAGATATTCAATTCTTTGGAAATTATGCAAAGTCACGATTCCCGCTTAATCTTGCATAAAGAAGTAAAGATACAAGAAAATGGAGCCGTTTTACTAATAACGCTGCGAAGCTTTGTCAATATTTTCAAACAAATTTATCACATCCGCTAACAAGATGTAAAATAATAAAAATCTTGTAAATTTGAAACCTTATTATGACAAGATCTTTGAGTTTATCATGAACCTTAGCTGTTCAAAATATCGTTTTGGCGAAATTTTATTAAAAAAATACAACTAGAGTTAAGGAGCACCTAAGGTGTTTGAATAATAAATTTTGTACTCTCTAAATCATGTCTCAATAAAATAAATAAATAAAATTATTATTATTATTCTGAATTTGCCAACCATTTTTTGGAAACAAATCATTACTTTGATGTAAATAAAAATTTGAATGCTTTACATACAAATTCAATGGGTGTACAATTAGGTAACTTTAAAATTAGTAGTAAAAAAATATTTTATTAATAACATTTTTTTTCTTCTCGAATTTATTTTCACATTCATAGTTATTTCACATTCTATTACACATATATATATATATATATATATATATTACATATTTTCACATTCACATTTTCACATTTACATTTCACTGTTATAAAATTGTTTTTTTTTTTAATTTTTGTTTTATTTAACATCTAAATTACCCCTTTGATTCTGTTATTATTTTTAAAAAAATGTTAAATAGATACTGCAAAAATGACCTATTTTCTGATAACTTTGTATTTTTCTTACAATTTTTTTTTGTAATAATAACTAATTAATCACCGCTCATTGTAATATTTTGTCTATATGTACTTATTTGTCTATTCTAATTTTTTTTAATTTTCGTTATATTGTTTCGTTGTATTGTTTAACATGTTTCGAAACCATTGGTTTTGAAACATTTCGCACCTTTTTTATTATATAATAGTGTATAAAAAGTTAATTATTTTATTTAAAATTTATACAAAGCTTACATAACGAGTTATTGAATGAAATTAGAAAAACTGAGTTTTACGATAGAGAAAATTGTGTGGTTTATTCTAATTCATTGATTTAAACACTTTGAAAAGTTTTGAAGAATTATACAAATACTTTGACCTGTTTTAAAAAGCAAAGCTATGTCGGTGTTACTCTCAACTTTTAAGTTTTCCGTCGTTCTCGTCATCAATAACCACGTTTTTTTTTACATTTCACATATAAATGAAAAGCTAAACTTCAAAGTCAAAGAAACAGTAGAAACTATAAGCTATTTTTATGGGTAATTATAATTACCGTTGACCTGTTGAAATTAACCGCCGCAGACAAAGAAAGTCTTTAAAATAACTGTACTTCAAAGAGCAGCCGCTAGATGCCACAAGAACCGGAGGTGAATTACAAAGCTCCGGTCACAGTTCATGTTTTAATGGATATGGGTGTGACAATCAATTAATTACTAGTGTGAACCGCACGTTACGTTCCTTGCTCTGAAAACAATTTTTTCAATATTATTTTGGCCACCGAATTTTTATTATTATACCATTTTAAGACTACGTATGTAGTAAGTATTATATATTTCATTGAGTATTTTGATAAAAGACGATGCTCGGAACTTACGCGTGAGGTACATGACATTGAGATATGAGCAAAATTAACAAATCTTATCTGTGCAGACCGCCAAAAGAACAACTATGTACTAACAAACGATCGAACAGTTTATCTTTATAAAAGCGTAACTTTTATCCACATAATCTACAAAAGTCTGACTCCTGACTGCATAGATAAGCTTATAGATTTCTGCTTAACATATATTTTTATGTACCGTATGTGTCCGAATTATTACAGCACGCCCCGCTATATAAACCATCTCATCCAGAACTAATCTTCTTATTGCACCTTCCAAAACGTGTTATGAGTTCGCTTCTGCGTCTTCAAATCTACAATCAACGCTTCATATCGATTTCCTTCATATTTGCTTTATTTTTTCACATTCTTTTATATTTAGTGATTTGGAACAAATACAAAAACATGATCTTATGGGTTTGGAACAAATACAAATACATTATGTTAATACTTTTAGATGGTATTGAATAGGGATACATGTTACATTCCTGCTATCATAAGATTATGTATTTTTTAGGCTCGAGTGCTTCCTTCCTCTTACAAACTAGTCTAATTAGCAACTGTGAGCTCATGTGTAGCATAGTTTTTATGTCTAGTATGTATAGGTATATTGAACTAGGTCACAAATAGGTCATAAATAGGCGTGTAATAAAAGTTATGACTCAATTTTTTAACGTTTTTTAAAATGAAACTATCAATTCGACGACATATTATTGTAATTGTGTGGTTTCCATGAAGTCTGTTCATTTCTTATCACTAATGGGTCACACAGTGACTGCACACTGCACAAGGACTGCTTGATTTGTGGATATGTCAAAGTAGCTGACATTGATCGCCAACGCTGTAGATATGTGATATAACAATAGGACATCAAAACACAAGTACACACACCAATACATCAACCTGTTCAGAGACATATCATACACACATCTTTTGAAAAATATAATCGTATGAAGATTATTAAATTTAAGTAAATACATAAAAATTGTATGTAAGATGATTAGTTTTTAAGTTCAGTGCATCTTTGGCAGATACTTTCTTGGAATTGCAATGTCAGAAATAATACAATGATAACCAACAACTTTGCCATAGATCACTCTAAGTAGTTCGGTATATTTGGTAATTTGGCAGGGGTTCCCGGGTTTATCGGGTGAAGTGTGTTCAGGATGGTGTGGTAGATTGGGAGAGGCAGGTTTGTGGAGACCCTTTGACCTCTCTAACTGGTGTCTCAACCCATCGCCTTGCGGCACAGCGGAAGGGATATATTTATACGTCACTCCTGGATTCACTGATCCCTAGATGCCTACCCACCTCTCAAACCTTTTTCCTTCTCTACTTCACGTCCTTAAAAGGACCCTTCACACAGCATCTCCAAAGATATGTGACATAACAATAGTTGTGTATGTAAAAAATAGATATTTAATGAATGACTAAATGAAAAACATAATTTAGTTGAATTGTTTTACCTTTTGTGACTTTGTAAATATTTTCACTTTTATCCACTGATGTTAATTATGATAATAATAAAAATGTATTCCTCTTGCAAAGTATTTCTTAAATTCACAATCGTAAGCACGTCATAACTTCATCCATTTAAATGGATCGCTTTTGTGAAAACTGAAACAATAGAAAATTTTAAAAGTTGCACTATTCCAGTGATATGAAAAGCGAACTTAAAGTTTATATGACTTTTATTACTTCAGCTAACTTGGAATATAATCACTTCATCATTTCTCTGCGAGAGTTCATCTTCATTTTTCAATCTCGGGCTCTGAATCTCGGATCCGTGATATTATATTATATGAATCCAAATTCGTGATATTCTCCGGCTTCGGTATCAGGAGCGCATCTGTCACTGTAGATGTGTAGATGATAGAGAAATATTATTAAAATGGATTCGTTGTGCAATTGAATTTGCATCTTGATCAAATATATCCTGATATTTGCAGTTATCATGAAATGCTCGAAATTGCAACCAAGTATGGCACATTTATTTCTTAACGGTATCAAGTATAAACAGAAGTCCTAGGATCTACATTAAAAGATTACTATTTGGTGACATAACCGTGTCACCGTGTCATTACTGTAAAATTTTGAAAATGTAAGGTAATTGTTGAAATTACTGTAGCGTCCTTAAGGTTATTTTTCAACAAAACGGCCCTATTCAAATTATCCAATTAGTTTCCTATATTATTAAACATATAAATCTACATAAATAAAAGTCAATGTCCGTATGTCTATGCCCTACAGACTTGAAAACTCCTGGACTGAATGAAAAGAGTATTCCAAAGATTTAGAATGAAAATTTTTGGAAAATAAAGTCCATACAATGTAAGTGTTTTATCATTACCCGTATGGTATACAATAATAAATGGTATAAAAAGTTGGGGACGCACGAAGAATTAACGCATTATCTCTGCACTGGAATGAGATGGGGAGTCGAATTAAAGTCATTATAATGTAAATTTTTAAGAGTTTCAATGTGAATTTCGTGATACTACATAAAGTGAATTGTAGAAAAAATTGGGAACGCTCGAGGAAGACATGAATAAAATAATTTGTTTTGGTAAAATGAGGCGTACGTGATGAACGACGAAAGAAGTGTGAAGAGAATGCATGGCGTGGAAGTGAATGATATAAGAAGTTGGGGATGTCCGAGGAAGAAGTTAATCAAATACTAAGGGGTTTAAGGAGAATCTATGACGTCTAATTGAATGGTAGACAAAGTTGCGGACGCCCGAGGAGGTCATGGTTCGATCAAGTGTAATAAATACTTTAAAAGTACACTTTTTAATTATTTACATTAATATTATTACCACCTTAAAATGCACCCAGTTTTCAGGTAGACTAGAATTCACAACGATAAAGATTTACTTCAAACCATTCATAACCCCGAGAAACGCCGGGTGCACGTCAGCAAGTATTAAATTAAACCCTTTAATTTACATTTTAAGGGTTTTAATTATAACTTATTTATATCACTAAAACATCTTCGTTGACAAGTGAGATATTTCATTTCAAAATTTATAGAAAACTTTACCTACTTTAAAAGTATATTGAATTTCCCACGAAGCTGAGAATGCTTTTGTGTTAAATTTTCTCTGAAAATTAATATCCTCGGAGATAAATCATTGATTGTCTCATTTCTTTTAGACAGCAATATTTCTCTCTTCAACAGAAGGATATCAAAAACTTTTCTAATAAATCATGATTGACACGACATCCTGCTTCCTTCCGGGTATGTTCTGGAAGTACGTTCCAGGAGTGCAGCAGTCGCAACGGATAACCGAGAATTTGATTGCGATGGATCGGAAGCGATCGAAGTTTAAAAACTTTATCGGTTTGTCATAATATATCAATCGAAATTAAGTCCAATGAGATTGCACTTGTGACGGGAGTTAAAAACTGAATTACTGTTGATACTCCGGGGAGCAGAAAGGACGGGGAGAAAGAACTAATCAAAACTTTCTTATTAGAATTAAGAGTCAGCATCACCACTTGAAAGAATCCTGCCCTTCGTAAAACAAAAAAATCTACTAAAATTTTACCTAACTGTTTTTCACACGAATATTCCTGGTACGATTTTAAAATTCATCAGTACCGAGATAATAATCAATGGTTCGTAGAATTTAAACTGTACAAAAAAGTCGATATCGGTTTCGCGAATACTCGCATCAGTTTGGCAATATTTTTTGCCGATAATGCATGTATTATTGGATTTTATTTTGTATTTATCGATATAAACAACGAAAACGCATAACCGCTGAACAATAAGAATATCTTGGAATCCTTAGTCAGAATCTGTCGTTAACCAGTAAGTTGGCAGTAATTCGTGAATGTATGTTCTTAATTATTCGTTGAGAATTTTATTAAGTTCATCCTGCATACGATCCAGTAGATCATATTTTTATGACTCAATCTTTCTTAATTCAAGAGCTTTATTGCATAATGTCTTTTGCGATGCTATTTGGCATAATGCAACATAATATAAGACTGGCACAAACTTATTCCCTATTCAATCAGTATGTCCATTTCGTCATTTTGCGTCATTGATCCCTTCGGCACCGGTGCGTAGTCGGGATACACGCCAAACGCGCGCCTATCATTTGTACACGGTTGACATTTGTCACATGAGAACGGGTCGATTCTATGATTCGTTATTAAGTTCAACAGCTCGACTGTGGAACGAACTGCCGGCCTCTGTGTTTCCTCCCTCCTACAACATGGGACTCTTCAAGACCCATGTTCACTCCTTTTTCTCCACAAAAAGACCCTCCACACGGCATCCCCAAAGATGACATAGGCTCTGGGGGAAATTATTTTCTTCACGGCCTCCTGTGTGAAGTTAATATAAAAATAAAAAAAATAAAAAAAATTCAAAATGTCAGCTTCATCAGAACACGTAGCGTTATTCTTTAATAACATGCTATTTTCTCTATCTCCAAGTAACATGGTTCTATAACATTCTCAGTACACTTTAATTTTGAGACACTGAAATTATTATTTCCGAAAATTCTCCCGAGCATCGAGATTTTTTTTTGGAGACAGACTCTGGGCATAAATTAGGAAAGCTGTAAATCAACGCAATATTTGGGATTTTTACGATCATCAACGGTTGTAATGATGAAACACATTTTAACTTTACAGCTTTTCGTCAACATGTGTAACAAGAGAACGATAGCAAACAGTTGTGACAATAAATTATAATGACGGAACTCAGTAGTGATCAGATCATTAAATACGTCGTAAAAAAATAAATGCAATATGATTTCGAACGGAAAATCTTCTTAATATAAATATCGTTTATTATATTTAAAAAAAATAGTAAGTTATTGTTTGTTGACAAATTAAGCACTCGTATATCTTGAATCATTTTTATTACCACGACATTATTTTTAAGAAAAAGTTATCATATTATATGACAGAGTAAGTTTTTTTGTGAAAGTGAAAATATTATATTTAAAAATAAGGTAATTTTTGGATAGGGGCTGACACGCTTATTACGAATATTTTTTAGAAAAAAACTTTATATTCGCCTTAATTACTATAAAAGAAAACTTTTTACATTTCGGGCGGCGGAAAATTATGAAATTAAATTTTCAATTGCGTTAACGAAAATTCACTTCGCGAATCGATGCGGCGGCAATCAGCTGCCATTAGGTACGTCATTGTTATGTTGGTATCCCTGATACATTGCGTAGATACGACTATGGCTAACTTCGTGGAATACAAATGGATTGGCGCGAAATTATGAAAACAAAACAGAATTATAATGTTAACAAACTTTAATTTTTCTAAAATTGAGGGAGATACAGCCCTTTCTTTTGTATCACAAACCATGTTACACAAACCTAGCGTAGCCGGTAAACTACTTGAAAACTGGGATGTTTTTCTTGCCTTGACGCGAGTAGGCGTTATAAAGGGGCACTTTCTTTTGTATCACAAACCATGTTACACAAACCTAGCGTAGCTGTTAAGCTACTTGAAAACTGGAATGTTTTTCTTGCCTTGACGCGAGCAGGTGGTATAAAGGGGCACTTTCTTTTGTATCACAAACCATGTTACACAAACCTCGCGTAGCCGCTAAATTACTTGAAAACTAATTCTGTTTTTCATAACTAAGCGCCTTTCATGTGTATCCCACGAAGATAGCAACGGTCGTATTTAGCTCTTGTTAATGCATCAGTGATACCAACATAACAGTGCGTTTCTAATGGCGGCGCATTGTCGCCACATCGATTCGCGAAGTGAATTTTGGTTTTACGCAATTGAAAATCAAAATGCATAATTTTCCGCCGCCCGAAATGCAAAAAGTTTTCTTTTATAGTAATTAAGGCGAATATAAAGTTTTTTTCTAAAAATTATTCGTAATAAGCGCGTCAGGCCCTATCCAAAATTTACCAAAAGTAATATTATTTTAATTGTACCTATGAACAAAATTTATAGCACAAACATTTTTTTATAAATAATGTTGTAGTCACCTAACAGACAGATGGATATTAATAGGAAGGAAAATATGGAGAACAGGGTTGGAGAGTAACAGAAACAAAATTATAGTCATATATTTTTAGGGTATTATGTCCAGTATTGTGTCTACATCTATCTTTACCCAAAGTTTCGGACAGCGTCAGTGTCCACAATCATTGCAGATGTGTATTAAGGTTAAACGCAACGCTCGTTGTATTCTACGTGTTCACAGATGGCGTTAATTAATTAATTTTGTTTAAATACGCTTTTGCAAGGTATTGCTTTACAGTATTAAGACAAATTATTTGTTTGCGCCCTCATATACGCAATATGAATATGAATAAATAGTTTTGTCCATATAAAAACTCAATTCTATCGAGAAAGGCATACAAATACAATATTGGATTGAATCATCGGTAAAATATTGTATTTGTGTGCCTTTCTCGAAATAATTAAGTCCTTAAACGAACAAAACTATTGATTCATATTCATATTGCGTATATACGGGCGCAAACAAATGATTTGTCTTAATATTGTAAAGCAATACCTTGCAAAAGCGTATTTAAACAAAATTAATTAATTAACGCCATCTGTGAACACGTAGAATACAACAAGCGTTGCGTTTAACCTTAAGTGTAATGTTGGCTAAAGAAGGAAGAAGCGCAACACTGCATAATTTGCCAAAAGTAAATCACGATAATAATGTTGGCCATTAGAGTCACAAAACATATTATAAACATAGTTTATGTAATGTCAATTAACGCGCAAGTTTTTAATCAGAGTGATTATTCCTCACTGAGGTAATATTATACTGGAACGAATAAGTCAATGTTTTTGTTTTATTCGACTTAAATAAACGTGATAAAAACAATTTTTTATAAGACAGTTTGTGCGGAAAACATATTATCACGGTGTAATAACGAGGTAGGATTGCACCTTTTGTTTGTTTTCAGTGCTGGAATTCAACCAGAGCAAACTGGAACATTGTTCCGGTTGGTGTTATCTTTCGGCCAACCGATCCTGTTTGTGATGATATATTAAAAAGAGGGTTCCGGTACATGAGTTAATAATACCTGGTTCCTGTTCTAATGCTTTGAAAATCTCTGATCCAAAAAAATAACGTGTGAAACGTTTTTATTCCTATTTAATTTACATAGCATTTTCACGTACGCAAATTTACATAACAAAAAGCGTAATAATATACGTATGTAATATATCATTTTATATTTGCACCTCAATCTAGAGTGAAAGATTTTCGAAGAATCTCTAGATGAGAGATCCCCATTCGGAATCAAGAGTGACCAAATATGAAAATCAAGTACCTACAAATTTTCCTTTACCATTTTTTCTTCCTCTTCACTAGTTCTTTGAGCCTTCTTTGAATGTTGGAAAGCTCTAACTGGCTCCGCAGATTGAGAAACTTGTGAGTAATAACATACGTGAAAAAATGGCGGAATTTAGTAGGTACATACGAGTAGGTCCATATTGTTTCCTAATGTCGAATTGGAAAAAAAATGTTCCATTCCCTGTTTTATATTATTTTACATGTTAAGCATTTTCTTCTTTCTGTCTGGCAAAATACATGTTCATGCGAGTAGACAGTGCAGTAAGTAGGTACCTTCCATGAGAATATTTTTAATAAGATTTTAAACAGGGAACGAAAATGATCGTTCCCAAGCGTAAGTAGATTTTTCCATGGTTTTCAGCAAAAGTTTAAAAACTTTTTCAGAACTCTCGCAGTATGATAAATGCCTTCGGAAGCGAAATTTATTATATGAACATGTGCGCGCAACATTTAAAAAATTACATGTAACAAGCGCCTGAGAGAAATTCTGTTTTTGCTTTACTAAAAAATATGTAAGTAGGTACTTCAGGCGGAGGCAGGACTACTACGGATGTTTTTATTTCCCGTGGGCTTGGAGGGAAATTCTCATGCAAAAATAAGGAAAAATAACATTTCTATTTTATTCTCGGCAGAAACGCAAACGTTAACATCCTTTCATTTAAAATTCTCATAAATTATTTAATGAAAGCCCAATTATTTTTCTCAGTACCTACCTACCTAAGCAAATTGTAACGTTTTGCTCTTTCGGAATAAGATAATTCGCAGCCGCGAGGATTAGTGAAATAATACATTATTCACCCTCATTACGGATTTATGGAAGTTACGTTTTTTTAGGAAAATGATTTATGCAAATACGCGGAACACATCGAATTTTGTATTATTTGGTGATTTTATTTTTTTAAATTAACCCGAAACAGGAGACCTTGAGTAAAATAATTTCCCTCAGGGCCTATGTAATCTTTGGGTATGCTGTGTGGATGATCTTTTTAGATAGAGGAAGTTGTGGGAAGGAAACAGGTATGCGGGATGGGTAGGAATCAAGGGATCAGTGTATCCAGGAGCAATGCATAAATTCATCCCTTCCACTGCGGTGCATGACGATGAGTCGAGAGTCCAGTTGGAGAGGTCGAAGGGTCTCCGCACACCAATTTCTCCCTATCTGGCACGCCACGCAGGTGGTGGGTTGGCGAATCCTGAACACACCTAACCCGATGAACCGGGGCACCCCTGCTAAATGCAAATGCTCCAAACGTAGAGAACCACTTGAGGTGACCTATGGCAGAGGTGTTGGTTAAACAATTAACGGTTTCCGAGGCGACGGTACCCAAACCCTTTATTGTAGATATATTTATGTATTAAAAAATATACACAAACTGTTACCTACAGTCTGGAGCCAGTGAGACTATGGCATCGCCAATTGGGCTATATATTGGGAAAGAGATAGGGAATGATCTGGTCATCAAACACGGCCAAAGCCATTTCAAGCAACACTTCAATTCTGAATGGTGGTCTTACACCAGAGTGATACTGAAAGTATCTAACAATCCACTTTATAAATACACACTGCGTATTTTTTTATTTGTTTACTTTTGTACCCTGGAGATGCTTGAGTTAAGCGAAACCGGTCGGTTATAATTAGTAAAATAAATTCGTTGTTATTTAAAAAGTTATTCTGTTTTATTTCATCAATTTTGTTAATTTATTTAGTTCTACACAATAAGATTTCAATGAAACAAAATTCGACGATTGTAATGGTTCTTTATGAATTTATAAACAGAGCTAAAATTATATTCAAACAATATAATACATTGAATAATTTTGGGGTCACTATGCAAGGCTTAAAAATAAACTTTCTTAGCCAAACTATAAAAATATAACCTAATTGAACTATAAATATCTTCGGGTAATTTTTTTAATTCATTGCCAGAAAGTATCTGAAATATAAATAACATCGAAGATTTTAAACTTAAAAAAACACAATGAAGTATAAACTAAATGCTTTATTTTACGGCATATTACATAAAAATAACGAACAAAATGACACATCCCCCATAATTACTATAATAACATTTTTTTTAAGTTATACAACACTGTATTTTCAAGTAAGCAATGGTAAACTGGTAAAATTCTCTACTAGCAGTCGTCATATCGAGTTCTATCTCACACCGTGAGTCAACTCACTCCTTGCCAGTACCATTAATTAACCTTCAAACATAAAATTTATAGAAACTTTATCGGAGGTACAGCCATTTTTTTGATGATTATAGCAAATATCTAGAAAAGATTTTTTTATCAAGCGTCGCAATGGTAAGAAGAAGAATGCTATAATGATTGAGAAAGATAATTTGTGCATTAACCCATCAACCCACGCAATAGTACCTAGTCCTAGTCAACCGACAAGTGTTCCGGTGGAACAAAACAAAGATGCATTGTTTGTTTGTAAAAAAATAACTGCTCCGTCATCATTCTCATCAAGTAAACCTATTTCCGGTCACTGGCAGAACGCGCGCCGGCTATATTACAAAAGAAAAATTAGCCTTGTTACCTGCGGGCGGACTGACAGAGTGGTTTTCCGGGAATTTTCGTTTGTGCAATAAAGTAACAATTAATATTTTTAATCGTTTCTAAATCAAGCTTTTGACGTATATACTAACTCTTTGCTGCCAGTACGAGATTTTTATTTTTGAAAGGAGTGGTGGGAGTGTCTAAATGGTATCAAGTGAGAGGCCCAACGATGTGTTAAGTGTCGAACGCGCTCCGTGGAACCTCTACTACTTTTCAAATTATTATTACACCACGAGACTCAATGCTCCGTTTCTTGTAGTTTTGCACTAATTAACTAACTTGCACTAATTTTATGTACAATTCTTCCTCACAAAGATTGCATTGTGTTGGGAATGAAACTTGATCTCTCGACATAATATATTTATTTAACGTTGCTTCGTTTGAAAACCAAAATACATGCAGATATGCAAAAATCCTCAACCGTATCACTTTGTTGTTATCTTAGGACGGGATGTTTCACAGAATTTTCAAAATTCATCAAATTTCAAAGTTGATTTTTACGTTTTGTGAAGGTTCTATTGATGTTCTGTTGTTATATCATTATTGGCCAGCAGTTTCACAAAACTGAAATAATGTTTTCAGTGAAAATCATTTTTAATCAAAAATTTCAAAGTCTAAATTTGATAAAATTTTCAAATTCTGTACGAGCAGTATTATGTGACATTCACAAAAAATATAGGTTGCACAACACGGCTCAACACCACACAAATTAAACCACAAATATAAATCTAAGGCCGATTCCAATCGTTATCTCAATTACAATCATAATCAATCAATCATACCGAACATTGAAAACGAATTCAGTTTTCATCTCACGTGTTGGGATTATTCATTGAGTGATGTCGGGTAAATTTACGTATTTCTAGAATTTTCGTAAAAAATTTGGTACTGTTTTGGACCTGTTCACCTCCGTTTACAAACTGACAAAAGTGGCTCAATTATCTCCAGTTTAGCCGCAAGAGAGCCGCTCCGGTTACAGCACAGTACGACGCTCCACTGCAGTATGGCTGATAGGAAAGCGGGAATCGAGGGTAATACGAGTTTATAATTCCCATCCTGTAATTACTTTGCGGCATCATTCAACTCCAACTAGCGACTATCGAACTGTCCCGGCAGAGTGTCATTCACGGGCTATGGTTGGATTTGTGAACTACAGGCTTAACGGGCGAACATACCCCTGGCATTCTATTTGACTCTTTTCTTACATTGAAATGAACGCCTGACAATACACTGAAACTGAACAGAACATCAGTAAACTTTGATGTCACAATTTTATATAAGACCTCGCAATTCATATCATGTTCCAGACAGGTCAATGATATTGATCAATCAGCTCTAGAAATATTTTCGTTATGTGAAACTGTTGGATCAATTGTTTCCAATTGTTTGAGATCAAGTTGATTTAAATCGGGCACACAGACACGCCCACAACATACGTCTCTCGGTTTATTTCGGCTTTGTGAGAAAGTTTCTCTCCAAGCCCGAAGCAATGACATCGATGTTCAACTGCCTTATACGATCTAAATTAGAATACGCTTCTGCTGTCTGGGCCCCGTACCAGCAAAAATATATAGAATTTAGATTAAATTAAAAAAAAATTCTAAGATATCTTTATATGAGAATGCATGATGAATACCCACGATTTATGCATCACGCAGATTTGCTCTCCGAAACGCACTACGAAAGTCTCCATTCTAGGAGAAATGGAACCCTTCAAGTAACAGCTTTTAAAATCATGAACTATTCATTGACAGCCCATACCTCTTGGAATTATATAAATTGTTTTTACCGAAGAACTACCGTCAGGGTCGACGCTACGACTTGTTCTCTATTCCACACGGAAGAACGGACGTAATGGCCCAGCATGGCATGACAAGAGGTATAGTGCTGCTAAATAATACCTCGAGGTCTCTTGACATTTTCAACATTGGCCTTGAATATTGCAAAAGCCATTTTAGGCAAGAACGTTAAGAACGGTCAAATGTTTCATTTAAAGCTTTGAATATTTCATGTGTATTGTTATAAGATTGCATCAATCAGTAATGCGTAAAAAAAGTAATATGTGTGCAATATTAAGTAAGCACCCGACTAAAAAAAACTCAAAAATTTTGTATTTTTAAAATTAATTGGACATCAACATGAGAAGCGGCATATCTAATTACCTTAGTATGTTGAGGCACACAAACAGAGTATTTAAAAGAGTGGAAGATACTCTCAGTATCACCCTGGTGTAAGACTACCATTCAGTTGCGTAAAATAGCTTTTGGTAACCAGATCTGAATACCCAGGTACTTCCCCATCTTTCTCTTCCCTATCTTCTTTGCCTCCCCACTTTTTTCAGCCCCACGACATATCCCAATTGGGGATGCCATAGTTTCACTAGGTCCAGGCGGTTGGGTGCAGATGGAATTCTTATGCTGTATTCACAAAAAAATGTAATATGTAATAGGTACGTATATGCGGCGCTCAAATTGTGCGTGCGTGATATAACGTAAAGTGTCTAAGGCTAAAGTAAACTAAGTTAAAAGACTTTTCCAGATTTCAGGAGAGATATGATCAAGATAATTATGAATTATATTGGTGAGTACCTAACTGTAAATATCAAGGTTCTTGATAGGTTTTGAAAGGTTGTGTTAAAAGATTCAATTTTTTTGCATTTTTCAGAAGTAATTTCTTGGAATTATATAATTATAATTATCTTTTAAAAACATTAGTTTTGTTACCATCCTTCTCACGTCTTCCAAGACTACGTTTCTAAATATTTTGCTTCAATGAATCATGCAAATAATTCCGGATGTTCTTCAACTACTGGCACTGCAGCGTCTCGGAAATGTTTGTAGAAGGACGTGTTCCCGGATTCAGAGCGCTGATGATGCTCCGTATCGCTAACTAGAAGACGTGCGTCGTGTACAGCCACGAACTAAAACACATTTAGCAATGGAATTGACTTACATAGTCTAAAATACATAAATTATTATAACATGTTATATCAATCCAATAACGGTGTGTTGTCTAATTTCAGTGCCTCAGTGTTTCCATAATAATAATAATAATAATATTTGGATGATTTATATAGCGCTGTTTATGTGCAAAATCACCTTGGGGGCGCTGTGCAAATATGTAGTACAATTCTACAATGATCTACTAACTATATATGGAGATAATATAAAGCACCATACTTACCTAGTAGGTCACGTAAGATTAACACTTAATTAAAATTAACTAATTGTTTAGTAGCGAAATTTAGATACAAGATTTAAGACATAGTTAAATAGAAATTTGGATATAATTGGACTTTTTCTCATGAATGGTATATTTATTGCGTCTTTTTGAAGATGAGACTATGGCATTCACAATTGGGGTTTGTTATGAGGCAAAAGGTAGGGTACCTATAGGAGAAGAAAACAGGGAAGAGAGCGATGGGGAAGTACCTGGCTCTTCAGATCTGGTCACCAAACACGGCTAAAGCCATTTCAAGCAACATTTCAATTTTGAATGATGGTCTTACATTAGGGCAATACTGCGAGTATCTTTCACTCAGGAACGTGTCTCAAATATAAAATATATTATTTTTAAAGAATGAATTGAGAAAAACACAAATTAACCAAATAAAATTGAGTTGGCGCCCACGACTTCCGGATTGCTAGCCCTCGACCAAGGAGGCGGTCTCCAGATCGGCAAGGCACACCAGCTTAGCCCGGCGGATGTGGGTGCCTGTGGAAATAATGCAATAACCGTGACAAACAAAAAACGCGGAATTAAAGAAGACCGCCGACAATTTGTTAATTGAGATGTATTCCTTTGTGTAGCTAGATGCAGAGGAGTCTCACTACGATTGTTTATAAGAAAAATCATTCAATATAATGTTGAGCTAGGTGCCCACTGGCCAGTGACGACTCGTGACTTAATGAGAGTGGGCTTAAATTGTATAAATTAAAAAATCACCCTTGTGTGTTTTTCAGATTAATAAGTTTAATGCATGAAGCGAACTGACAATGAGTAATGAATACGTGAAGATTGATTAGCTCCTTCGCTCTGGACCCAGAGTTTATGGATTAACCAATTTTATTAATATATTGTTTATTGCATATTCAAATTATATTTTTTTCTGTATTTTATATTATTTTTATTTATTTATTATACGCCCATAAGAGTTTTTTACAAACATTTGATAAAATGAACATAACAACTCAGTGAAACAGTAATCAATATTAAAATATGCATTTAAAATTATACAGAACCAATACAGAAGAATGGTATTATGCCAAACTTAATTGTTATTATTACTGAGGTATGTTATTATAGCCTTCTTGTAACTATCTTCCATGCAGTTGAACACATCTACAATTTCTGAGAAAACATTGCCAACTGCATACGATCTAGGTAAAAGCGAGTATCTAAATGACTACTGATATTTTTATTCAAATTAAAAAGAGTTTTGGATCGACTAGTTCTTATAGGTATATGGAAGGTAATTAGACTTAATAAATCAATACCATTAATGATTTTATAAATAATGCTCCCTTTTTATAATTTCCGGTGAAAGATACTCTTCAGGTGATAGCCAAAATCACCAGTACATTGCTTGTAAAGGCTTTAGATGAACCTATCTATTGTGAATAACCTTTTTCCTCATCTTCTGCTTTTCCTTCCCCACTTTCTTTGACTTTAACAGAATCTCAAACGTAGTAAAGGTATATTTGAATTTTAAAGCTCCGGTTACAAAACTGCGCTGTACAAAATTATTTAAAAAATACAGTTAAGAGGACACAGTACCAAAAATAAATACGGAATCTTAACGACGTAAATGATGATGGCCGGCATCTACAAAAATATGCGACGCTCGACCCCGGCTTAATGAACGGACCTACTGTCGAATTTGCCTTAGCAAATTAGTCTTTCCGTGGGGTATTTTAAATAATTCTGATAAACGTACTAATAAAATCTAAGATATTTCTAAATGAAAACTTTTGAACATTACTAATTCATCGTACAGAAAAATAAAATCTGTTTTTTACCGCTAATTTAAAGCAAAAGTATTTTAATGGTGAGGTAATGTTTTTTTATTAATTTAAATATAAATTACTTACATCATTGGGTATCGGTCTGAATAAAAAGGTGTCATAGTTACAAATTCGTCGGAATTAATTCAATTGTGATCTTGGCAGAGTCACTGTACCAAATAACTGCATTCTGTCTAACGATCTTCATGATGATCAGATAATCTCGATTCTTAAACGCGAATGCATTATGTAGAATGATATTTTAACGTCTTCGTTAAAAGCTTCGCAACGACAATTCTCGTTAAACATGTCATTAAACTGTGTTCCTTTCAATATCTGCTTAGAGACATGATGTCAAACATGTGAAGGTAATTCCCATATAAAATGATTCAAACAGAATTAAACTTGCAGATAATTTATAAATGAATCTCATTTTACGCATGGCAGAATATTATCTAATTGGATTGTATAATTTTTCGTAAAACGATGACGGTCTTCTCAGTGAGATGATATTTTCAAAAAAAAACATTTCAAAGGCAAATGTCAAGCAATTTGAAGGCAAATTTTTTGCATTCGCTATGAATACAAAACTTTCATTTACAAAATAAGTCCGCTTGTTAAAAAAACTCATATAAAGGGAATAAAAAAATCAGGTGGCTGAATTTATTTTATTTTATTTTATTTTTGAATTTATTTTGCATTCATATTTTTCTGCATAAATTTTATTGGAATAACGTTTGAAGGAATTCAAAATGTAATATATAATTGAAGAAGGACACATTTTAAAAAAAGGTAACGATGTCATCTGGGAATCGAACCATGGATCTCTGTTTTATCAGAACAACGCATTCACCAGCTCGGCCACTGTGACCTAATTATTTGACGTCATTTTTGTCGATCTCATATTTCAAATTCAGAATATAATGTATTATCTTCAACTAAGTTTTCTCATATTTTTGGCTGCTATCTTTTTGAATTATTACAAAGACATAAACATATCAATTATATTCACATTTAATTATTTTTGCTTTGATGCAGGACAGAGAGATTTAAAATATTTTGAAAAGTTTCAATATTTTTGGTAGTGAGGAGTGATATGAATAGTTAGTGCTATGATTGTCACAGTGGAAAAGATGGTGGAGTCGATAGAGACACGGATATTTATGAAAATTAACATTTGAGGGCAGTCTGAGAGAAGAGGAATATCATTAGAACGTAGCAAGTAGAAAATAACGGTAGAAGGATTTAATTAAATGAAGTCTTAACTTGTATAGAACATTTCTAAGATACTTTTTTTGTTTTCATTCATCTATACAATAATTTGTGAATTTAATAAATAAATAAATAGGTGGTGATATTTTTTACTAATTGAAAAATACCTAGATGATTTTTAAAAAACTTATGATTTGTAGTGGGTACATTGACGAAACGTAATAATTGGCGGTAATTAATCTCTTCGAAAAATTCGAAAAATCTCTTTCGATGGATGTTTTACCATTATTTTTGGAATCAGTGTATGTTTATTAAAATTAAAATCTTAATTAATTAACGGTTAACAAATGAATAAAAAAGATATTTAAAAAATATCACTACTACTAGACAAACGAGACACACTTTTACAAGCATTTTAATGTAAGGGTAACTTAACTGTACCGCGGTAACATTTCATGCTGCTTCTTTACAGAATCCCCAAGGCGGATAATGATTATGTCAACTTATTTCTTCTCCCCGCGCAACTCACTGCTTACCACCACTCTTACAGAGCCTACTGCCACTGCTGAGCTCTCTATCGCCCTGCTTCCTTGGACTGAGTACGCGGAAATTCCCGTAATACACGAATTTCCCGTAATACAAGTTCGTTGTTATTGTTTTTCGGGGTTACGCAACGGGAATTTTAATTCGCAGGGATTTAGCTGCGTGAACCGGCTTTATCACGGATACCATCGAGGGGATGAAGATATTCTAGGGGGGGATTATTAATAAGCAAAACATAACGCGGAAAAAACCGGCGGGGCGAACACCGCCCTCAACCGACCGATGTAAGTTATATCGTGTGAATATTTTACAACCTTTACCATTTAATATCGCGTCGGATTTTTAACGTATCGGTACGTCATGTCAGTCGAATGATGCGCGAATGAAAATGTTCATTTTTAAAATTGTAAGATCCATCACTTTTAATGAAGTTTTAATTTGAAAATGCTTTTTCATTTCGCTTTAAAGATTTACATTAGTGATTGAAAACGTTAAAACGACACAACATTTAACATTAGTGACAGGCTTCATTCATCACGTTTCATCCACTGTGTTTCAAATACATATAACATTTAAATTAACACAAAAAAATAATCTAAACCTACAAATTTAATGAAATTTTTTCTGTAATTATTTTAGTTCAATTAATTATTTACGCAATACCATGTCAACTTGTCAAACATAGTATAAACATATTATACCACTTGAAACGTTCAATTTAACGTCATAAATATTGAAGATTTTGAAATTATCAAAGTAATCGAGTAAAGTTCAAAAGCGGAAGTGCAAAAATAAGTCTCTTAAAATTTTGCTGACGAGATGAGAACCGCTTATGAAATATTCCGTAAGCGTATTAAGGAGATTTTAACGTGTCATGAAAGTTTAAATCTATTCAGTGTTAACCGGTACCTACCTACAATAATTATCAAGGCTCAGGAATCTGCTTAATGAGTGTTGAATAAGGGTGGCTCACGTCTTTGAAAAACAAGTGTTTTAGATTAAATAAGGTTTTTTCTTGCTATTTAATTCATGTAAACTCACTCCACGAGATATGACTTAGTTAATTACATCAAATTTGGATTTATATTACTTTTAAGTTTACATATCCTGAGTTTGTATTATTTTATATGAATATCGATCAAGATCAAAATTGCTTCCAGCCGTCTAAAGACAGTTGGACTTTGGCATCCACAGTTGTGATATTTTGTGAAGCTGAAGCGTAGCATTAGTAGGGTGAGATAGAGATGGGGTAGGAAAATAGAAGGTGGGGAAGTATCTGGCTAATCAATTCTGTTCACTAAATACGGCTAAAGCCATTTCAAGTTTCGATTCACAATATACGTTGTTCACCAAGGCAATATTTTTTAAGTATTTTTGAATTATTTAAAAAAAATTGGTAAGTACATATAAAATAGCATTTACATTTGGTTTCTACATATTACAAGATTTTAATACTACTCTTACATTGAAACGTTGGTTTATGGTTGGAAGAAGAGTGTACATTACATTATTGTTGTTATTATATAAAATAATTCTTAGTAATAACACAATATGATGTATATAACATATATATTTTTAGAATAAATTGTCACAAAAATAATGAGGTAAAGGTTATTTTTTTAAATCGACTAATCTGGAAACACTTTTTTGATAAGGTAAGTTTTTAGATTCTCACGGCCAAAAGCATTTTTGTTGTTTGTTTTTGGGGTGTTATGCCGTGTTGCGCTAACTCCTTCTTTAGCCACACATCTTCGGATCTACCGGATCTGCCCTGATGATGGACACTGCAACGCTGTCCGAAACGTCGGCTAAAGAAGGAGTTAGCGCAACACGGCATAACACCCCAAAAACAAACAACAAAAAAAAACTTTTTTGATAAGATTGTAATAATTTTTCACAGTGTTCAATGTTTGGAATTTGTCATTAATGCTTCTAATTTTATCCGGTAGAGTAGATTGAAAAAAAAATTAAGTATTTAATTTGGGCATGAAAACATATATTTAAGTCGAGTACGGCTGTCAGTTAAAAAATGGTACTTGTCTTTTTCTTTTATAATTTAAATTATTGAATTTTTAATGTAAATATCTTAAAATGATGGGAATTAAAATTCTGCGAATAAGCGATCCGTGGGGCAGTCACTGGGTTAAATTTATACTGCTAATATTTGATTGTAATTATTATTCTCTGTACTATTCCTATTTGGAGGTGAGTTTTATATGCGGAACCCAAACTAATTAAAGTATAATATAAAGTTGATTGAACTAATATGTATTAGGAGTATAAGGAATTTCTTCCGCTCTGTATTTTAAGGAAAATATTCTAGGTATATTTTAAATAACGTAACAAATATAATAAATAATTTAACAGCGTCTATTAATTTCAATGACTTAAAAGAAATCATTGGGGTACTAAGACAAAACATTAGAATTAAAGCGCATTGTCATAATAGTGTCTAAAATCTGTATTCAATTCAGCAGAATGAAAATATTCATTGTACTTATATCTCGCTTTCAGCATCTGTTCATTTGCACTCTCTTTGTAATTCTCTGAAACGTGAAGAGTTATTTCTAAAAAGGATTTTTAACATGCAAATTTTATGTAAAAATTTCACTGACTATGCAAAATTTTATTACAATATGTTTCAAAGAAATTGCATAATATAGAAGAATGGAAATTTACGAACTAACTAACTCGTCCGTCATTCTTAGTCTCGTGCACAAAAAAAAACGGCAAATGTCTTTGAATAAAGTTGCCGTAATTATTTTCTATAAATTGTAAGAAGGCAATCCGTCTTTGTCCCGCAGTTTCAGTAATATTTTGACACAACATTTAACGGAAGATGCTCTTACAGAAATAAGAAAAATCATACAAGGAAAACCCATTATGTTATATTTATCTCGTTTTGAAACAAATTCTTGGTAGAATGTTGAAAACATTATTTAACGCATTACGCGAAAACAAAAATATCATTATGATTTATTTTTCGTGTCTTCAAAGAGAATCGTATTTCTTAAACAAACTAAGAAAGAATGGCAAATACAACAATGCGTCGGTATCTTAATCATAAATACGTAATTAGTAAAATTGTTGTCTGGAAACAAATTAGCGAGAAGCGAGTTAGGTTGGTTGGTAAAATAGCTCAGTAACTGGTGTAGACATGCGAGAGTCCACGCAGCCACGCACGCCTCGTCATTGTTCAAGCGAGAACTTCAGCCGCTTTTTACATCCGGACGGAAAGGCAAAACCGCCTCCAAAACTTTAGGCTTGTATCAGGATGTTAAACAATGACATTAAATATTAGGTGACTTCACCAACTTCCAGTCGGCAACTTCCTAAAGCGAATGTGCTCTCATTCTCAACCGCTCCGGTCAAGAATAAGATTTTAACGGAGCAATCCACATCTGGACCGAAGAATGGACCAATATGTCACAAGGAAGCGAGACGGGAGGATGCGGAACTGCAACCGACAAAACGAGAGGTCCGAACGTTGGAAGCTTCTTGAAATTGCGAGAAGAAGATGGTCATACAGGAAGCGATGAAGTGCGACAAAGAAGGACGAGCTGGCTGAAGATGTCCAAGCAGTGATGAGATTTGGAAGGATGCCAACAGCCAGCAGCCAGGGGCACTTCGACTGTCTTTGTGTCTGTCTGTTCCGCTGTTCCGATGCTAGCTGCAAGAAACTTGCCGTGTTCCGGGCAGGGCTGTCATTCTGCATTCTGGCCAGCGATAAATAAACTAGGAAACTTTAAAACCGCACAAACAGTGAGAGCGTGTTCTTTCCGCCAGCGGGCAAACAGGAATCCGTGTTCTGGTGTTGTCATAATCTCGACAAGTTCCATGAAAGGGTATTTTTTGTGGCTTACAAGCATAAAATGTAATTTAAAAAATATGTCAACGTCATTTTTCTTAAGAAACAAAATCTCAAGTAAATTTCGATATAAACATGGACGATAATTTTTTTCTTCGTAGAATTTCAAATAAAACAAATCCGGAGCATTCTAAGAATTTTGTTATAAAATTAGACTCTTCGCTATGGCGCTGCTAACTATTTTTTTTTCTAAGGTGTAATTTACTATACAATCATTTTTCTTAGTTTTCAACGTCCACTGACTGTCGTACTAAATGAATGACCCTCCAAAAATAAGAATAATCTAAATTTCGTATATACATTACGTTGACTCTGAAATTTAACAAAGGCCTTCCAAGATTGACATTTTTCCGAAAGAATGAAACTTAATTGTTTTTTTTTATCGATGGCTAGAATAAAGTTTTCATCAGGTGTCGGAACTTTTAGCATAAATAAAAATCCCCCGTCTTTTAAACTTGTGTCCAGTGCTTGGTGATTAAAGACGTCAGGTTGGACGTTAAAGAAGATAAAACTGTACACTTAAAAACAATAAATGTCTAATTAATTCTTTATTGTTTAACTTTGATTTTTAGGTGTTTAAATTTTTTTATTAAATACCATTTAATTCTTCAAAAATATGTCAACAACTTTTGAATAATGTACGAAACTTTATTATTGAAGAAATAATCACCATAAAAACGTCTTTAATAACAATTTAAAACGTTTGTCAGTAGGTTACAAGCATGTTAACTTATTTTAAATTAGTTTTACATTTCAAACGTTCTAACTTTGTTTTGCATTTAGCAGTCCTATTTACAAAAGTGTGAATTTGTGATCTTTCAACAGTCATACGTCAGTCAAATCGCACATCCTTAAAATTGTCACTTGCGCAAATTCAACTACACTGTGTAGTATAATATTATCTATTGAACCAGAAGAAACAATGATAAAACTCTTTGAATAATATAATATATTATTTATGATATGTTTATTTTAAAAAGAATAACGAATGTGAATAGAGGGAGTTTTTATTATATTATTTTTAAAACTAAATTTTATTTAGAAATATGCCTTTTATTCCCTTAAAGATACGCAACTTATCCTCTTTTAACATTTCGAAAAGGAACATCATATGAAGTGAATTTTTGAGCTCTCTGGCTTAGCTACTTTTGGTTCGCGGCATAATGTAACGGTTTATAGCGGCTTAATTCCTTCTGCGGTGGTCTAATTTGTAAATAATAATAATGGCTTCCACACCAATGCGATTACATTGGGTTTACAATACACATTAACCCGACGAATCAAAGGAATAAATATTAATTTACATTACAAATAAAATTCTTAATATCTGAAAAATAACTCTCTTCAAAACGATAATGTTAAACGGATTTTTATTCACTAAAATATTAATTTCGATTATGTGTTTGTAACTCCTATTCATTGAACTCTAGAAAGCTTAAATGTTTAGAATCTAAGTGTCATTTTCAGTATTAACTGTTTGTTTGACAAAATTAGGACACGCACCGACCTATAATATTTTACAAGAAAGTGAAATTGATTGTCTTATTCATATTTTGAATTATAATTTCCAAACAGACTTTATTTTCGCGATTTATTTATCTGTTTTTCAGAATTACACAGAGTTAAATAGCAGAAGACGTATTTTTGCATAAAGTTTTTTTTTCTGTATTTTTACAGTCAATATTCAAATAAAAATTAGCGCTGTCACGCGTTGGAGAAGAATCGTGCTTCCAAATAATCAACAACTTCATTTAGCTTATATCCTGGCTCCTGGGCGGTAATTACTTGTGTAAAGTGTGAGTTTCTCTCACGGGGAATATATAAGAATATTATATATATTATGTAAGTACTGTTATTTTCATCAAAGTGATGGATGTCACACCGCTCGAGCAATGTGCCAGGGCGTGCATGAAATCTCACGAGAACGCTCAGAACTTACGTAGACTGCAAATTATTTCGTATTTTCACGGATCCCGGCTGTCCTGTAATCGTGTTTTTGCTCCAAGAGAATTCAAAAACAATCGCTTTATTCCCGGTTCGTCAGTCGGGACAAAAATATGTACGTTCAAAACAACAGATGTTCGTATTTTATCCAAATTGCTGGAAGACAAATAATAATGTTTTATGCGCTGGCACACATTCCGCACATCTCGTACTACACACCGAATACTAATGTTATACCATCGCATCGGGTGTCATGGCTCATTCATCATATTTTGCGAGTTATTTGGACGTGACGGCTGGAAAGTTTTCAAGAGATCCAAGAACAATTTTTTTATTAAACTCATGATTTTGCTAAAACGACATGTTCCCTAGGTCCCATTTCTCTCCCTTCTTAGATTTTAAGTACACAGAGAACAACGAGGAATCCCGTATTTGTTTTACCGATATTTTAATGAATGGATCTGTGACAAGTCGATTCGTAAGCGGTTGAGTTTTGACTCAAAAAAGGGGTTTGAAAGCGTTTTCGTATTCATTATTGTGCTTGAAATTTCTGCTTGAAAATCCAGATTGATACACTGATTGCGTGATGTGTCCTCTATTAATTAATTTATCAAGCAGTACTTAAACAAACTTTTTATTGTTACACAACTAATATAGAAAAAAAACCGATTGTGTTCAATTTAAAAAACGATTATTGGTAGGTTTATTTATTTGCCTTTTCGAATTTAGCTTATATTCAAATACATGGCTCCATGCGAACGAGTGATATTATCTCATAAGTTTGAAGGTCTTCCTAAAATGGGAAGTAATATGGCGCAGGCAGTTCCCTACACAAACAAGTTAACATTTATTTTCGGAAATGTCTCGGTAAAATATTTTTCGTCTTTTTTACGATATTATTGCGTTCTCGGGAATAGAATCTGTCAAGATCCACTAACGACATGCCAACGTAAAAATAACTGAACGGCAAGCGAAGCAGTTTCATTATTATTTTATCCTCTCTATTTTTAACGCGCGTTACCATTTCCATTAACCGCGCATTTTGACATCTACTTATAACTATCAGTAATGTCAAAATATGTGTTAAGGTCACGAGAACGCGGGTTAAAACCAAAGATTCTGGTATTTGTTCGGTCAGTTGATTTGTAGAACTCCGTAGGTAACATTTTTTGGATAATTAAATTCAAAATCAAATTATAATTATATTTTTTCCAACAAATAAAAAGCTAAGCTAAATTATCATCCTCTGACGATAGATCATATAGTTATAGTAAACCAGAATGGCAGATCAGATTAGAAAATGATGTAGTATTTTTAAGAAGTAACATAGCTAGAGTAATAGAATATAAAAATGAAAATAGAAGTAGGAAAATTTTGAGACATGTAGATGAAATTGGTAGAAAATTTGGTTATAACATTGATAGTCATAATAATGAAAATATAATCAATGATTTATTGGATTTATTAAAACAAAAATTAGGCGTAAAAGCTAGTAGATTAAAAAGATATAATTATATGTATAATAAAAAAAATAATAATAGATTATTTCAGAAAAATGAAAAAATATTTTATTCCAAACTTGACGATAAACAAAATATTATTTCGAATAATAATATTCCGTTACCATCTGAATCAGATATGCGCGATTTTTGGACTAAAATTTGGAGTAAAGATATAAAACATAACGAGTCAACTCCATGGACAGAAAATGAAGAACTCAATTTTTCAGGTATTGAACAAATGAGTTTTTCTAATATATCGGTTGAATTGTTAACCAAAATTATTAAAAATACTCATAATTGGAAAGCCACGGGTTGCGATTGGATACATAATTTTTGGTACAAACGTCTGACTACTTTACATCCTCTTTTGGCAAAAAATCTTTCAAAATTTGTCAGTCAACCTCAAAATTTTCCAAATTTTCTAACTAAGGGTATTACTTATATGTTACCCAAAAGCGAAAATATTAATAATCCTTCTCAGTACAGACCCATTACATGTTTACCGACAATATACAAAATTTTAACCTCTTGTTTAACAGATTTAATATATACTCATTTAGATGAAAAAAATATTTTATCTGAACAACAAAAAGGTTGTCGCAGAAAACATATGGGATGTAAAGAACAATTAGTTATCGATTCTGTAATTCTAAAACAGATTCAAACTCGAAAACGTAATTTACATACTTGCTATATAGACTACCAAAAGGCTTTCGATAGTGTCCCGCACTCGTGGCTGATCAAAGTATTAAAAATATATAAAATTAACCCCATTATTATTAGCTTTTTGGAAAATATTATGTCCTTTTGGAATACCAATTTACTTATCAATTTAAAAGGTAAGAAAATAGTAATACCGGGCATTTCAATTAAAAGAGGGATTTTTCAAGGAGACTCATTGAGTCCTCTTTGGTTTTGCTTAGCATTGAATCCTCTATCTAAAATGTTAATTAAAAGCAAGTTTGGAATAAAAGTTAAGGGTAATACAAGGGAGAGTAGTACAATTTCGCATTTATTATTTATGGATGATATAAAATTATTTTCGAATTCTGAACAAAATTTAGAGAAAATGATCGAGGTAGTTAAAAACTTTTCAGATGATATCAAAATGACATTTGGTTTAGATAAATGTAGAACGATCCATATAGAAAAAGGCAAAATTGTAGATGGGGACGAGAGTATATTTAGAAATTTCCAAATTACTAGTATGAAAAGGGATGAGGTTTATAAGTATTTAGGATACCCACAATCAAATAGATTAGACCATAGTAGTATTAAAAATGATATTAGGATTAAATTTCAAACTAGGATAAGGAAAATTTTAAAATGCAATCTATCTGCTAAAAATTTAGTAAAAGCAATAAATACTTGGGCAATACCTCTATTAACGTACTCATTTGGCATAATTAAATGGTCTAATACAGATTTAGATAACTTAGAAAGATTAATTAGAACTACGCTAACAAAGTTTAATTGCCATCATCCAAATTCAGCTATAGAACGAGTTAATTTACCTAGAAATTTAGGAGGTAGAGGTATAGTCAAAATAACTTCTTTGAAACATAATCAGGTAGAAATGCTAAGAACTTTTTTCCATAGGAAAGCTCATAGCTCAGAAATGCACAAAATAATTTGCAAGGCAGATAGAAATATTACACCTTTAAATTTATATGATGAGAATGCCAACATTTTTATAAATCCCAACCAGGAATTATTAGATTCCTGGTCAAATAAAATTTTACACGCAAAACACTTCAATTATCTCAACCAAACGTATGTTGACAAAATTAAGTCAAACAAATGGTTGAGTATTGGAGAGTTGAGCGCAGAAATAGAAGGATTTATGCTTGCAATTCAGGATAGAGTCATTAATACTAAAAATTATAGAAAGCATATAATCAAAGATACAAATCAAATTGATGATTTGTGTAGAAAATGTTTGGCTTTTCCGGAAACTATAGAACATATTATATCGGGATGTTCTATATTAGCACCGTCCGAGTATACATTTAGGCACAATCAAGTTTTAAAAATAATTCACCAAAATTTGGTAATTAAACATAACTTGATTGACTGCCGTAATGTAGTACCATATTATGAATACGAACCAAATTCATTTTTAGAAAACAAATTTTATAAAATATATTATGATAAAACTATACTAACAGACCGAGCGATTAGTCATAATAGACCCGATATAGTTTTACATGACAAAATTAAAAAAATAACTTATATCATTGATGTTGCTATTCCAAATTCCTGTAATATTCAAAAATCTGTTAGTGAAAAAATAAGAAAATACACAGATTTAGGAAATGAAATAAAAAGAATTTGGCATTCTCAGACTATAAAAATATTACCATTCGTTATTTCGGCTACTGGCATTATACCTAGCTCTCTAATTAAAAATTTAGGCGTATTAGATCTATCAAAAAATTTATATATAAAGATGCAAAAGTCGGTCATTTTGAATACATGTAGGATAACAAAAGATTTTTTAAATATTTATGTTGAGGGATCAGTAGGATTTATAGGCCCTGTTAGAAGTTCTACCGAGAAGAACCCTCTGATATGAAAATATCTGGAGACGGTGAATTTTTTTTTCCCATTTGATATCTGGTGATTTGACGTGTTGTTGTTCTTGTATTGTTTTGTATTTATTTTACTTATATAATGCACTTACATAGTGTTGATTGACTAGCTGATCATTTGTGGAAAAGTGAGTGGAAGGGTTAAGTTTTTCCTTTGGGGAAGACTTAACCCGGACAACTAAATCGGAAGTTTAAAAATAAAAGATATGATTTAAAAACATTTTGGTTCATAAATATTTGCATCACCCTCACCCAAGTTCACAGTAAACTTAAAGAAGATGAAAATAAATTAAATTATTAAAGTAGAACCAAATTAATATTTTCCAAATAGGGAATTTTGCGGCCATATGAAGTGAGTTGATGAACAAACTAAAAACCAGAAAGAGATATGGTGCTGTCATCGTAATAATAGTTGCGACAATTGGGAAGATTGGTGCATTTTGCAACTTACGTCTGTCAGATATGCAGTTGAAGTTCAAGAAAAATAAGATTTTTTTCCGATTTAGTATTTGTGAACAAACGAAGTGAGTTGGTGAAAAAATTAAAATCCAGAAAAAGATACAGTTCTGTTATAATATCAATGGTTGTGACATTTGCGAAGATTTAGAAAAACGCACCCAAGGTGTTGAAAAATCAAACGGATTTCACAATGATCTTTCACTGTCGTGATGAAATTTTGAGTATTTTCACACTATTTAAAATTTCTCAATTCTTTAAGAAATACGAAAAACAACCAGCGAGTAAGATGAATTCCGCAACATAAATTCAAAAGAGTTTATTCTACATAAAAGTTTATCTGGCCATTTACGTCAAATTAATTAATTTGTGAAGTTTTTTGTATTTATTTCGGAATGAAATACAAGTCTTAGATTAACAGCATTGCAGCATGATATTTACAGAAGGCCTGCAAATCTGGCCAGGAAAATGACATCATTTTGTGCACGCGAAACATAACTGAAGTTTGTAATTAATACTTATCAAGACTGTCAACTAATTGTGCACGAATATTAATTTCTCAATTAACACACCTATCGGCTTCAAACAACTGACGACTTTTTCATTTATAGTCGCAATTGTGAATACTTTGAAATGAATAATGATGTAGTTTATTGTAACGTATTATTGAAGTTTATGAGGTATTCTGAGCTCTGATTAAAGAATGGCCCTGTGGCATTTAATAATACATCTAGCACAACCAAGGGACCCAATTTTTAGATGTATTTTCTTATTTCCACAAAATATCAGTACTAATTTATTTTATTAATGTCCTGTACTTATTTTTCGTCACTTTTTTTAAGATCCTTGTGCTCCTATGATCATCAAGACCCGGGCCAATGCATGACCATTACATGCATACATAACAATGTATGCACGTAAAAGCCTTCATGGCGTGAGTAAATAAATAAACAAATAAAAACTTGTCTTTTTCAATCGCGATTTTTTGTGAACAATAATTACAAACGCATTACAAGTGTGTACAATGATTTTGAAATGAATATCCTGTCTGTTACTGTTACTAAGGTACGAATGTAAAATATAATTTAACTTTAAAGCTTCTGAAATACATTTTTAAAACAGAAAACGATTAGCGAGTAGATTGAGCACATTTTTACATTTTACATTATTAATTTCAAATTGTGAAATAATCCCACGAGTTATGCGAAACATCCAGAAATTCTTGGAAAAATATTGCCCTTCAAATTTTTCAATCGATTGCCCCGGGTGAAATGGGGCGAAACGAAAATCCTTTGCATACAACCAATACATTTCTCCAAATGTGAGCCAAGTATAATGGAGGGAGGTGGGAATGTAGGGTGGGAGGAGATGAAACCACGTGGTTGGCCACGTGTCACGTGGCGGTGACTACAGTAGACCGTTCTTGGAAAATAAAACATCTCACGAGTCACAAGTACGCAAATAGATCGAATTAATAACGCTTTCATTGTTTTAATTGATATTGACATGTAACGATTTATTTATTTTTAAACAATAATAAATATGAATGATCAATAATATTTCATAGAGAAAATTGTGTAAAGTATATGTATACATATTTTCTTCATGTTCTGGCAAATATCTTTAATGTAACAAATATAATGTAACCTGTGCCTTGTAAACATGCCATCATATTGAGGTGGTCCCGTCTACAAACAGACTTATTTTTACTATACACCTGTTTTTTAACAGGTGAACTTAATACTGAAACTGATTCGCACAACAAATAGTCGAAAGTCGAAAAAAGAGCGCGATGTGGTTTATAATTAATTGATTAATATATCTGATATATATATAGATTAGATATATTAGATTTGTCAATCCATATATATACAAATCCATTAATGTGATGTTTTGTGCAATCGTTTTCCATAACCAATCTAAATAGATTTATTTAAAAAAATATTCAACTGCATAACTTGTGGCTTTTTAGATTAGCAAAAAGTCCGACAGAAAAATATTTTGTCCAGTATTTCTCCAATGAGTAATTTTTTATTGGTAATAAATTGAATTACTTAAAATCATTTTTGTCCCACCTGACCTTATTTTTATTCATGTGAGTAGTAGGAAGGTAGATACTATAATTTAACAAATATCTTATTTTTTAATTTAATATAAAAATACACAATCGGTGATATTATTTCAATAAATTGGTTTATATTATTTTCTCTAATAACATATTTTGTTAAGAGTAGACGAAGATTAACAGTCTTCGAATATTTTACATTCCTCGGAAACTATCTTCTCTTTATAACTTTCAGAAAAAATAAACGATTATCACAAATTGACGTCAATTGGTCGAGTTCCATCCTTTGGAAAAGATTTATATTTAAAAGTTTAATGATCTAAGTCATCACTCCTCTATCGGTATACGGGATATATCCATAGCAATCAACGAATGTTTCTGCAAAAAAAAACGTCATTTCTAAATCGCTTGTAAAATTTTGATAAAAAAAACCCTGTCCCACGTGAATTTTGCAGGTGATGGTACTGCCTGATTACGCGGGGCGGTACTTGACGCACGAGTGACGTAACAACGCCTCCTATGCGTTCGTGAAAAATATTTAAATCATAAATACTGAAATAATAATAACACGTTTAACACGCGAGTGTTCCGAACACCCATTTACTCATTCTGCGATCCCGAGACTCCGGTAGCGAACGACGAATTGATGGCGCCATTTTGCACCTTGAGGATTTCGGAATGATACAAATGACGCAAATGATCTGAGTCTTGACGCAATGGATATGTAGACTTGACGCAGGAGATGTGACTGCCGTGGGTCAATGTACTTAGACAAGATAAAGTATAAATTATTATTCTTTTTGCTCCATTATATGAACTACTTATATTGTCAGAGCTAAATCAAATTAATATATCGCACTCCTAGGACAACACAGCCACAAAACCCAAAACTCTGATGTTTGGCTGTGAACGCCAACAGCTTGGTCAGTATTTACCATAATAATGTAAAACTGCCATATCTCTAGCTAGTACTATTTGTAAGTTACACGAATTATCGCAGTATTGCAGTCTTAAATATTTTTTAAATATCTGAATCAACAATATAATAATGAAAATGTGGCTTTTAAAATCATTATATGCTTTTCAATTAAAAAATATTTAAAAGCATATATAACGTATGTAGTATCCGGAAGGTTTGAATTTGTTTTTTGAGAATATTACAAAAGCTATTTATTCAGAACGTGACATTTAGAATTGTGGCGGTTTTTTTTTAGAAATGCGATATCAACAAGTTGTCGAATTTTATCTTTAATATTTTGCATCGTTCGTTAACATTTTTTTTTTTCAAAAATTGTCTTTTTTAAATTTTGTGAAAGAGAGATGTTTTTAATTACTTAATTACAACCGTTACATTACAGGAGCTAAAGCTGCCCAAATAGTAACAGACTTACTTCCTAAAAAGATAAAAAGGTCACAAGATAATTAATGAAAAAATTCAACAATTAAATTTCTGCTAAAATTTAATTCATTGTCTCTTAAAATCCTTCTATTTCGAAATAAGAATCCGAGATCCTTTTTCTGTGTATTTAAGACAGTTTAAAAGAAGTCCTCGCACATTTCTTCTCGCCTCACTTATTATTCACAAAGGACGAAAAAAGTAATTAATGCGAAACGTAAACAATCTCTGAAAGACCACGGACCGCCCCTGACACTATGACTTGGTATTGAGATGTCAGTGCGCATTAAAATTTCAGAGAGAAACTGAAAGAAAGCTTGTCGTTTTATTTTTTGAGAGAATGGTTTTCAGTCGCGGACCCACTAAAATTTTTGCAAATGAAGAAATTGTTTCACCGCGACGAGGACAAGATATAAATAATTTTAAATTAATATCACTATGAAGATAATATGAATAAAATAATTTTAAAAAACCATACATAGGGGTAAGGATTCGATGAATAAATCATCACTTCGTGGATCGTAACTAGCTAGAGGTATAGTATATAGAGATGAGCCAAAGCGTGTTCAAAATGTAATGCATAAGTTGTCCGCATGAGAATGGATCATTTTAACAACATGTTCTCAAACTCAAAAACGATTTCAGAACACAGACTCGCAAAATTGTTTCTCCTAAAGTTTTAATTTGGGATGCGGAAATGGGTACCACTGCCCTGGAAATCATTTATTGGATAACACCTCTGCCATAGTTCTCCCCAAGTGGTTCGCTACGTTTGGTGACATGGCAGGGGTGTCCTGTTCAACAGGGTGAGGATTTTCTAGGTATTGGCGATGGATGCGTCTACCCACCTGTGTGGCGGACCGGATTTGGAGAGACTGGTTGAGGGAGACCTTTTTACCTCTCTAGCAGGACTCTCTTAATCTACCGCCTAGCACCGTAGTTGGTCACTCCAAGACTTACTGATCCCCAGATTCTTACCCATCCTTCATACCCTTTTTCTTCCCAGAAACTTCCTTTCCTTAAACAAAAACCCTCCACACAGCATCCCCAAACAAGACACAGGCCCCGAGGGAAACTATTTTCATATATACTTTCTTTAGAGCATCATCAATCATATAAGTCCTACGTTTTGCTGTTTGCAAATATTATTGGAACGTACACATATATAAAAACATTACTTAATAAATCCTAAGGAAACAGTTACCATTAAAAAATGAACCTATTAACGAAATATGTTTATCCGTAGTTTACTAACGGAACTGAATAACGTTTATGCAAATTAATTAATCTCAAATATGTCATACTGTTCGATGTAATTGCATTATACAAAGTAAAGATATCTCATACAATTACATCAAGTCAGTCATTTTATTATTTTGACAGGACCGTATCAGTCCCACCTCTCGGCTCGCGGGACAGTTTATTTCGTCTCCGGCAAAAGGTTTCCATTAAAGTAATGAATAACTAAGCAAACATTGTTTGAGCGGATATTTCCCATGTAATGAACGACGTGGAGTGTAAAGGAAAAAGGGAAAAAAGCACGCGCGGGCTCTCAAAGCGAGACGCCCGGACTGATGGAGGTTCTTCACTCTGATTAAAATGACGAAAAACACCCCTAAATGATTTTAATGGGGGGTGAGAGGAAAGGCGAGCTCCTGTTTTTACTCGAATGTTTTCCACTATCTTTTCTCCCTATTGCTGAATACCTTCCTTTCTCATTTAGCCCACTGCATCATATTCTCAGATATACATCAATTATTATTTTTCGCAATGAGGTCGTCTCCTTCAGCGAAATTTCATGTTTTTTTTCGATGAAAGTCTGAGGACGAAAGTCCTATTTTAAATCAACCTTCTGGCATTTCATGAACTTGTTTGTATGTTTCGTTTCCGGTTACAGATGGTGGCCGTGTTGGATACTACCTTTTTATCCCACCAGAGTTTGCACGAGCGTCGATTTCGCTACGAGCTGCCACATCGGAATAAACAATATTATGGTTGATATTGTATATTATACCCGCCTGAAGAAAGTTTGAAAAAAATATTTTTATTGAGGTTGTTACGTTTCTTTGTATATTTTCTATAATTCTTTTTGTGAAATATTAAAAACATATTATATTATTATTATTATTATACAAAATTAATTATGGTATTTAATTACCTACTTACAAATCTTATGATTTCAGTGGGAATGTTGGTTTTGATTTATTAAATAGAAGTACATTATAAACAGTCTTTTTTGGACGCGAGGTCTACTGTTCACAGAACTATTAGTTACAAATCCTGTTAATTAGAGCCCATGGTGATTACAGAATGTATAAAACAAAAAGAAAAAAAGAAGACGATCTCATTATCAAGGAATAACATAACCATCGTAATAAGTACTTATTAATTTAGCTACTTTCATATTTTACAAAATAATCATAGTTTTGTGAACTACATTCTTTATAAATTACGGGTACCCTGTAACCTTTGTGTGAAAGAGCTTAAATTCCATCACGGACATAATGATTTGAAAAGTTTTCGAATTCGACTAATAAATAATTTGATGCAATCATGAAAATTTAATGGCAGAAGGGGGAAATTTTTTTCGTAGAAATACATAGTTCCAACGGTGAAACTTCTTTCGAAAGAAAAAATATAATATCGCAAATTATAACGTATCTCTCTCAATGCATTGTCATCGCCCTGATATTTACAGTAAAATAGATAGTACGTTCATTATATTATGATGAGTGATTTGATCCTCACTTATGTTGTTTTTTTTAGGATTACAAAGGCGCTTTACAAAAGCTGTCATACCGTAAGATGGCAACTGTCAACCATACTGAAGCATGATAAAAGTGCTTATTATAGAAAATCATTGAAAGCCCTTTAAGAAACTCAATACCTACAACCTGAACATTTTAGCACGGTAAGAAAATCTTGAAATAATGAAACCAATACATGAGGTTTCAAGAACAATTTTGAGAAAAAATTGTGTCGTTGTAGGTAGCTTAATTTATAAAATAATGCCCGTTTATTAAGCACCATGGGGTGAGTTAAACTCAGTGTCTTGTAATGGAAGATAATGTAAGGAAATGTGACTATAAATTTAGAAGCAGGGCTGTTTTCAAAAGGGAACAAAACAATTTTTAAATAAATCTATTTGAATTTCCATTTTGTTTTTGTGAATGTATGAACGCAAATCTTGGAAGTGAAAATTAACCTAAAACTCGGCAAATCGACTCGTTGTCGATTAGAATGCATTTCTCTGAAATTTTATGACATTACAGAGGTTAATATCCGAAATAAAAGTCTGTCCTACCTGATCGGGATTTGGCTCAATTGTTAGCGCGGTTGATTACAATCCCAGGAGAGAATGGTTCAGTCCTCAGTCGAATAAAAAAAATGTATTTTTAAATAGCCGAATAATAAAGAAAGATTTATGATACTCGTAGTAAAAATTGTTTTTTTCGGCCTTACCAAAGAAAAACCACTTCACATCCGTTAAACGGTATTTTTGTTACAGATTGTATAAAGACTGTAAACGTTTAAATTCGAATTGGTACTAATAAAAAGTATCTTAACACTGTTTTTTTTTTTTAATTTGGCAACAATGTTTTTTGCTTCTATTAATGATTTCACGCATGCGCATTATGACATTCTTCAAGCGCGGAAGCCGCTGTTAATATCTCCTTTTATGTCTTCTTGAAATATTTTCATAAATCGTGTTTTGTTCATAAAATGTTTCTATTATCTTCATGTAAATCAACGTATTCACAACTTATTTTTCGTCAGACAAGTAATTACATAATAATAGCATGTGTAAAATCTACTTTCATGTTATGTCTTAAAGTTAAGTTAAACGGTTATTCCAGTATTCAAATTCAATTTAATGGTATATATATTTTTCAAAAACTTATTTAAAGTGATGTTTTTTAAAAACATAAGTGCCTAATGCACGTGTTGGTGCAAGAAATTCGTTAAACATTTCAGTTTGTTCTTTCCAGGAAATTAAAAACAAGTTCAAAATGATGAGATAAAAGTATAAACGAGATAAAAAGTGAGGTGAGAGCTTTATTTCAGCTAAACTTTTTTCACGTTTGAAATTAAAATATTTTGCTTTTCAAGTATCAAAATATATTTCGAATACAAAAATCTAATTGGTAATTTTATCTTGTTTCTTAAATAGGTTATGGAAGGGCAATGTATATTTTTTTTCATGAACTATCTTAGGTCAGTTTTTAACTTACTTTTAAATTAGTAAGGTTTTTACATACATAAAATTATCACCACATTTTTTTAGTTATACCGTCAGTATTGAAAACTGATTTTTACGCAAACATGTACCATAAGTTTGCAATCATGTTTAATTCATGCATTTTAATTCCTTTTGTTTTTTTTTTAAGTTTTTCATTTATGTACCTTTTATAAATGTTTATAATTTTAAGAGATTTCATATTGTTCTGAACTCTATAAGTTCACTTGCGTTTTTGTGTACTAGGCTTGTGCGTATGTTCCAATCATAATTAATAATAATAATAGTCTGCGATGTTAACCCCAACTAAATTCCGTTAGATCTTCAGAATTTTGTTAAAAATCTACCAAAAAATCTACGTCAAATCATTCAAATCTATCCAAATTTATTAAAAGTATGTTTGTGCGTAACAATCTTTGGTTAATTATTTTATAAATTTCTTAGTTCGACTGCTTGAAACAAATGGAAAAAGAAATCCTCATTTGGGATATGTTTTGAGGCTGTGGGCAAGGGGAAATGAAAATGCAAGGTAGAAAACTTCCTGCTATTCAAAATCTGGCCAATAAAACCTCACCAAGTTGTTCAAATATTTACCCTTTTGGATCAAGGTTTCTAATGTAAATGGTGGACTCTTGCGATAATGACGGTATATTACACATTGGAAAGAGGTGCCAACATACCATTTTATGCTGGCACCTCGTTAGTAAGTTTGAATACTTAATATAAGAAAAAGTAACCCGATCCGCGACCAAGCGTTCAGACAAGAATTAATGCGATCATAGCACTCCTGCCTTTAATTTAAGGGCTAGTTGTTACACACAATTTGAACAATTCATCAAATTTCGTAGTAAATTATTTTTTTCTCTTATTCTTTTATCATGTGCCTGTTGTTTGACAGAACTTAAAAATTATCTGTGGAATTTTATTAAATTTGTTTCTAACTGGATTACGAATATTTCGAAGAGATTCCTGATAATATGAAAATGAAATACTTTGATTCTTAATAAATTATCAATATTCAACTTTAGTAAATTTTCTTCAGATAAATTTTCAACGCGGCCCTCCAGTAAATCTCTCTCGAGCGTGAATATGCGAACACACGCATGTTCCAGAGCAGGGAAGAGTGAAAAGTGCAAGTAGAAATTTTCTCAGTGATCTACGATCATTACATAAAGTTTTAACGTGGCCCTTCAGTAAATCTGTCTTGAGCATGAATATCCAAACACCCGCATATTCCAGAGCAGGGAAGAGTGAAAAGTGCAAGTAGAAATTTTCTCAGTGATCTACGATCATTACATAAAGTTTTAACGTAGCCCTCCAGTAAATCTTTTTTGAGCATGAATATACGAACACCCGCATATTCCAGAGCAGGGAAGAGTGAAAAGTACAAGCAGAAATTTTTTCAGCGATCTACGATCATTACATAAAGTTTTAACGTAGTCCTCCAGTAAATTTCTCTTGATTTACGATCATTACATAAAGTTTTAACGTGGCCCTCCAGTAAATCTGTCTTAATCATGAATATACGAACACCCGCATATTCCAGAGCAGGGAAGAGTAAACAGTGAAAGTAGAAATTTCATTTACCTGTTAGGGTTCTAGGAGTCGAAAGGTATTGAAAACCGGCGACATCAGTCTTCTTTCAAATCAGTATTAATTTAGAATAATATTACGATCATAAAATAAGTTTTACAATGTGACCCTTCAGTAAAAACATTTATCAGTCCTGTAACAAAGTACAGAATAAAGTAAGTACATATAGTATGAGAATTTCCTTCACGAATGAACACACGAACACCCGCGTATTCTGGAGCAGGGAAGAGTGAACAGCGCGAGCAGCCGGGATGATCGTTCTAAGTAGTTATAGCCGGCCGGATTACGGATTGATATATGCCTGAGATGAAATTCTCGAATTAGTGTAGGAGCGGGTTAAGGGGGATAAAACTTCCATCTTATAATCAGATTAGAATGCTAACTTATAATTTATCGCTGTGTTTAGTTTGCGAATGTATTGAGGCTGAAACGGATTTTAGATGTTGCTATTTATTTTAGCGTATTTATCAAGATATCGTAAAGCGTGTTTTATGGGGAGGCTTAAAATGACATTAGTAATTATAAAATGTACAATTATTATGTTTATTACATGGTTTTGCGATGATGTAGGTAATAAATGGGTTCATTGGGCGGTTTGAGGTTTATTTTTATGTCGGCAATACATTTGGTAAATTAATTTTATGTCATTAAACTTCCATATGTTTTTTTAGGGATTCACGTATTTTATTTTGACTTAGAGGGTTGAAGGTTCAATTTAGGGTAGGACTTTTTTAATTACAAATTTTTATAAGATGATCTAGAATAGCGTTAAAAACTGTTAAAAAACGTAATAAAACATTATTTTTTTATTTAGCAGTTATGTCTTATTTCATTTCAAGGGCATTTAAAAAAAAGGGGTTCATCGCCAATCATATATGTTCTGTTGTAATGTTCTCAAAAACGATCCATTTAAATCAATGAAGTTATGATGAGTTAATGATTGTGAATTAAAGAAATGCAAGAGGAACACTACATTACATTATAATTATCATAATTATCATCAGTGGTTACAAGTGAAAATATTTATGCCACACAAGTTGAAACAATTCAACTAAATTGTGTTTTTCATTTTGTCTTTCATTACATTTATTTTTTTACATACAGAGGAGACGCCGAGGAAAATAATTTCTGTCAGGGCCAATGTCATCTTTGGGGATGCTGTATGGGGGCCTTTCTAAGGAAAGGAAGGAGAAGAAGTTCTGGGAAAGAAAAAAGGTATGATGTATTAGCGGCGGTATCCAAATCCTCCTCCCAAATTGCGAATTGAACGAATTTCAAATATATTACAATCTTTACAGCTGTCGTCAAAAGTTATAAAAAGTGAAGAACTGTGACATTGAAAGTATATTAATAAATTATAAGTATATCTTCTTCTACTTCTTCTACCGTTCCAATTTGAGTCACATATTATCTATACCCCCTTTTCTTCGTTCATTCGCTCTTCATGCCCAAACCATCTATATACATACTAAATGCAATAATTACCTATTTTATGATAACTTAATTTTTTTATTGATTATATAAATAGTTAATTAATCACTGCTTATTGTAATATTTTTGTCTATAGGTACTTATTTGTCTCTACTTGTTTGAATATTTTTATTATTATACCTTCATGCTAACGAAGAAACCGTTGGTTTTGAAACATGTCAATCCTTTTTAATTAAATAGTGGTGTTTATAAAGTTAGTAATTTTATTTAAATTCTAATAATTCTACACATGACATAATTTCCATCAGAACCCATGTCTTTATTGAGAATGCTGTGTAAGGGGTCTTTTTGGGGAAAGGAAGGAGTAAACCTGGGCCTTGGAGAGATCTGTGTTATTGAAGGTAAGAAACAGAAACAAATCATTCCACAGCCAAGATGATCTCAATAAAGAGTCACAAAAGAAATATTGTGATTAAAATAGTATGAAACTGGCATTAAAAGTTAATGGGATCAATAAGATTAATTCTGCTATTTTTTAAAATAAGTCATAGCAGATTGAAACCGAATCGATCTAAAATAAAGTGGTTGAAAATGAAATTGAATTCCACCACATTTAAAATAACAGGATTAGTATTTGTATGTTAGTGACAACATATTATAATACCTATGATTGTAGGAAGTCTAAGTCCACGTCAATTATTCAACTGATTCATGCGACGCGGTATCAAAAATAATTAGTTGAAAATCAATTAATGTTCGCAGACCTTTCACTAATCGATTTTCTCGAAACTAATGAAACTAATTAGGGACCATCTCTACCGTCCAGATCGATCAGAAATCGCATCCGTAGCTTTCCGGCACGTCTGTGTCTATTCGCCTCGCATAAATCAATTTCATATTCGCGTAAAATGTACAATATACGTCGTCGGCTACAACTGCATTTATTTCTGGATCCCACGTGAAGTCCCCCCATAAAAGTTATATCTAGAGACCTAGTTACACTAGTGAGTCCGAATTAATAAAGATCGTAATATAATACAGACAAGAGCACTACAAAAAGTGATTGAGGAAATTACGATATGGATAAACTCCGCGGGCGCAGTTTTACGCTATTAAGAAGACATTTTCACTGACAAAGATATAATATAATACAGACAAGAGCACTGCAAAAAGTGATTGAGGAAATTACGATATGGATAAACTCCACGGGCGCAGTTTTACACTAGTAAGAAGACATTTTCACTGAAAAAGATAATAAAATTATTATCTGTCCTGACGATCAAAACTATAACGCTGTCCAAACATTGACTAAATAAGGAGGAAGCGCAGCACAGCATTATAACCCAAAATTTAATCACGATGCTATTAAAATGTTTGCGTTTCATTACCAATCTCCAATCAATAATAAAATTGGTAAATGGTTTGCGTTTGAGTTTATTTTTTACTGCGCAAGAGTCCCAATTGTCCTGAGCTAGTGTAAATGTGGCATTTCTATTCACGGAAAGTTATGAGGCTGTTGAAAGTTGGGGAGGGAAAAAATTAGGTAAGAGGGGTAAGGTTGAGAAGTATCCAGGTATTTATATCTAGCAAAAAAAGACAAGTATGCCCAATTAAAGAATGTTACGGTAATGAGTGGTTTCTCACCGCTATTCAGAATTTGATGATACATTTTTTACAATTTTGAAAACCTTTAAAAAGGTCGGAAATACAAAATTATAAGGCGATTTCCCAGTCAAGTTACGGCATATTAAAACAAACAGATCATAATACGAATGGGCATAAAAAAATATGTTTGCAAAATTAAGAAGAGTTTAAATGAATTCTTTTAAACTTTTAGAATACTATGCAGAAACCCAGAACCGTGAAAAATCACGGGATAGATTGACACATCACATAAAATAAAAAATTACAATTAAAATAAATTTCTGTTCAAATGCTATTAGTCCAGTCAGTGGGGGATAAAAAAGGGCTCCACCTTGCAAAAGGTTAGGTAGTAGCGATTTTCACATATGTTGTTAAGATTGGGACTCTAAAGAAAAAAAAAAGTTTTCGACCTTGGGGGGGTCGAGCTCGACCCGCCATCTTGGATTGAAGGTGCCAAAATTTGGTTTTTTCAAAATAATTATGAAGTGGTTGATTTAACAAACAAATTGATGAAGACAAACTTAAAAACAACTAAATTACCTACATTTTTTGTAGAAAGTTTTTTTTTTTAAGTCTAATAGGTAACGAGTTACAGCGGTTGAAAGAAGAAAATTTTGACAAAAAATTGTAAAACTCCAGTTTTCTTGATAAATTTTGTACTAACATATTACACAATATCATTTTAACGTATTTCTACGTTACAATATACTTATATAGCATCATCCGTGTTGCTCGATGACGTTGATTTGTTATAGTGGGATCCTAGTCTACAGCTGACTTGGCAACACTGATTTAGTCCTGGTTACAGGACGTTGCCTTAATGCTCATGTCTGCAGATGTTCTTTTCGATGAAACAATGCCAGTTCAAGTTTCACAAGAACGATTTTTAGCCAATGAAAATAACAAAGTCCGTCTGATTTCGATGCTTACAAAGCAATATTATACAGGATGATTTTACAGTTAAGCAGGCTGAAGAAGATGCTGATGAGTTGATTGTCAGTACTGCGATTTCCTTGTGTTCATCATATGACGCTGTTTTCATTATTGGCGAAGACGTTGATCTCCTAGTTCTGCTGACAGCATATGTACCACCCAAAATTAGTATCTATCTTTTTAAACCTGGGAGAGGCAAAACTTTTGAAAGACTGTATTCCGCGAATAGTGTGAAATACAAAGAGGCGGCTGAGAATATTCTGTTTCTTCATGCCTTTAGCGGCTGCGATACAACATCGTCCTTCTTCAACCAAGGAAAAACAAAATTTTGTTCGCTTGTGCAAAACGACACAAGACTCAATGCCATGATAGGAATCTTCAAACAACATGATGCAACACCAGAAGACATAGCAGTTGCAGGAACACGCTTTCTTGTTGCTTTGTACGGGGGTGACATGGATAAGGAAACCTTGGAAGAAGTCCGCTACAAACGTTTAGCAAAGTCGACAACAAAAAGCAAATTCAATCTTGCCTCTTTGCCACCAACGAACGACGCTGCACGGTACCATGCATTTAGAACGTACCATCAAGTCCAAAAATGGTATGGAATCCAAAAAAATCCAGAAAACTGGGGCTGGAAACGTGACACCAACGGGCTTGTTCCAGTAAGAATGACAAAGAAACCAGCACCCGAGACTTTATTAAAATTTATTTCATGCAATTGTAAAAAAGGATGCGGCGTTGCATGTAGCTGCAGGAAAGCTGGATTGAAGTGTTCTATTGTATGTGGGTGCTGTAATGGTCAAACATGCCGAAATTCGCCAGAGGTTCACATCGATGTCGAGGACGAAGAAGAAGAGATTTTGTCAATGGAAGCCCAGAATCTCAGTATCACAGGCAATGAGTTAGATGATGACATTGATGACGAAGACTGTTATTAAGTAACATAATTTATAGTAACATAATTCATAGTAATAATAATCTGTGAAGTAGACCTACTGGGGATACCACAATAAAAAAAATTCGACATGTTCTCTACCTCATGGTGGTGTGGAAATGAGTTAGCAAAATTATTATAATTATGTAATGTATAACCCGAAAAATTTACAATGTTGGGAATTTCATCATTTTTTAGAAAAATATTCACATTTCCGCCACTGTAACTCGTTATCTATTAGCCTTACAAAAAAAAACTTTCTACAAAAAATGTAGGTAATTTAGTTGTCTTTAAGTTTGCCTTCAACAATTTGGTTGTAAAAATGACCACTTCACAATTATTTTGAAAAAAACAAATTTTGGCACCTTCAATCCAAGATGGCGGGTCGAGCTCGACCCTCCCAAGGTCGAAAACTTTTTTTTTTCCTTAGAGTCCCAATCTTAACAACATATATCAAAATCGCTACTACCTAACCTTTTGCAAGGTAAAACTCCCCACTGACTGGACTATATAAAATATGTAGTTTATTTATCGCTCGTCTAAATTCTTCACAAAATCATTTCCAATTTTGAAAGAAACACGTTAATTTAAAACTAATCCGAGTTTAATTGAAGCAGAGTTATTCAGACAGAAAGACAGACCCACAACTGAAATTAGTATTTTGGATTATATGCAAATGTGAAGGTATTTTTGTGTGTTATATAATTTTTACCAGATAATTTAAAAAAATAATCGCGTTAAGGAGACACTTAAAATAATGGTACAGTAACGGAAAACTAAATTTGAAATGGTCTAGTAATGACTTTAGTTTCAGCATACCAAGCAGTACCAACCGTCTCCCATATCACCAAAGAAAACATAATTTATAAGATTTTTAAACCTTTTATCGTGGCCAATATCTCTTAAAAACATCAATAAACATAAACAAGAAATATAATCATTATAAAAAGCCACACAGTTAAATATTAAACCAACAAAACTTCGCTTGATAAACCGCTCCAAGTGTTGGTATTTTTCTCCGAATTAAACTGCTCTCTGATCGAATGAATTGTTTACAATTGTTTACATTGGCCGTTTTATTAACTGAAAAGAGATGACGTATTAAGTGGGGGAGCTCCGGATATTTTCATTCGGTTAGTTCATACACTTCTGTTTGTTTACGTAATGTTTATTGGGCGCTGTCAGATGGTTGTAAACATACACATTGATCTGCCTATAGTTTACGTACGTTATAAACCAAATAAAAATTACGCGTCAAATAGCAAAAGATCTTTCTACTTATTTTTTATCGATTTTGTAACTTTTTAAGCGAAAACCTAAACCTACGGTTTTACAAGAAGTGTGCAAAAATTAAAACTTTAACCTTTTTTTATTTCACAACTATAGCAACAACGAGTAAGGTCGATTATGGAACAAATTTTAATATATTTTAGAATATTCATATCTGATTTGAGAATATGGCTTTTACAAAAACTTTTTGCATTTATTTTTTTATTTAGCTATTCACTTCTACATACAGTTTATTGGTATACATATTGACATTGGGTGCAACTAATACAGATAGATGTTCCATATATAAAACGTTGTACTAGAATGAAATGTGATATGCAACTGTATATATATGCTTGAAGCTTAGGTAGTAATGTTCTGTGAACAACTCACTTGGAGAACCTGTGCCGAGGTGTTCGCATGGGTGTTATTCTGCCGTCATAGGTGGAAACACAATAATATCCTCCTTGCATGTACGTATATTTTAAATTTCTACAATTGCGAGTCTCTTTCAAACAGTCTTGTATTTTGCCATTATAAAGGGCAATTTTTGTATGTGCTTATATTCCAAAAACATTTCATGCAATCAATTTACGAAAGGCTACAAAAAAATTCCTTCGACTAATCCACGAGTAAATAAGCTATCTTAGAATATTATGTAATCATCAAAGTCTCTAAATCTAATTCATTAATACTGCGACCCTAAATACACGTAGTGTATGCCGATTAATGCCGATTTCCATTCTCTTCTAATGTTTTTATTTTGGTGTGAGAATAGGATTTTGATTTCTAATCTTTATTTTTGGTGTAAATTTATCTTTATTTTAATTTTGTTTTTTGTTTAAATGTTTAAATGTTTTGTTTAAATTCGTATATTTTAAAATGGGGGCCTCAGCACAGGTGAACAACCCAGTGAGGCCAACGTTGCTGAATTGAAATGTGAGGTACTGTAGAGTAATGTATCAATAAATAAATAAATAAATAATGTCAAAAATATGCATTTGAACCATTGGGCTTTCTTAGACTTGCATATTTTTTTCTTTGAACCATCTCGGTATAGCAATTTGAAGCAATTTAAATGTTTGCAGCACCATTTTTTCCACAATGATTGTGACTGTGGGTCCTTTAGATTTATAGATTTTTTTACTAGAAATTTTCGTACCCAAAATATTAGGTGTCAGGTCAAAGCATCAATTTAAATCTATGTCCGTTTTTTAACTTTATTTTTCTAATACAAGTAGAGGGGCATTAATCAGATCCGCAGATGCAATAAAATTGTAATAAATTTTATGTGCCTTTCATAAGAGTCACTAGATATAACTGAATCTGAAAATAAGTTTTAATGGTGTCACTGCTAATACTTTCTACTACTTGGTACTTCAGTCGTGAAAACTTATTATATATAACCAACTTTAAAAAGAAATAGTTGGAGTTCAACTTGTTCTTACGAAACAAGAAACCTGAGTGCATGAGAAACAAATAAATTTCAAAGTTGAATCCCTTACAACAGATATAGCCCGCAGTAGGTAAATACGTACTTATTAGACTTAATAATACTGGGTTTTCCAATAAGAGGTGTTATTTTGAATAGCCCGCTATTTCAGTAGATGTTACTTTTGAAGCTGTCATTTTTTGACATTTGACAAGTAGAAACTACGCCATTATTAAAAATGGAACGATGCACGCTTCAAAAATGCATTAAAATTATTAAAATTCACTTGAGTGAATCAAATGCAAATCACCTTGAGTGATGAGGCCCATTTCAACCTCGGTGGCTTCGTCAACAAGCAAAATTGTCGCATCTGGGGCTCGAAAAACCCAAAAGTTATTGTTGAAAAGCCTCTTTGTCCTCAACGTGTGACTGTTTGGTGCGGTTTATGGTCCGGCGGAGTCATTGGACCTTACTTTTTCGAAAATGAGGCTGGAGCAACAGTTACGGTGAATGGATTGCGCTATCGAGAGATGATTAATGATTTTTCATGGCCGGAATTGAATGGTATTGGTCTGGACAACGTTTATTTTCAACGAGACGGCGCTATGTGCCACCAAGCAACGAAACCATTGATCTTTTACGATTGAATATCAAAATAACACCTCTTATTGGAAAACCCTGTATTATGATTGCGCTATTTAAAACGTTTTGAGGTTTATTGAGTCTGAAAAATCACTGCATTTGACATTTAGCTTTTACGATAGAAGAATAAAAATTTTCGTATCTTTTTTAAAGATAAACTTATAAACGTTGTCTTACTTAGAAGACAACGTTTTTTATACGAAGCACAAAGGATAATAAATGTTTATAAATAATAAAGCTTATTAGCCCGAAACATCCATTTAAATGGAAACAGAAATGACAACACTATTACAGTATAATAATTATTGCTTATAATCATTTGCTATCCTTTGCGCTTTGCTTAAAAACTTTGTTTTGTAAAGATGAGCAAACTTATGAGCAATAATTGTTGAATGAAATCATAATATCTCTTAAAAATATACCAACGTAGCATGGTGACAAATACACCTGTCCGGCAATCAGAAGGCTTCAGGTTCGATTCCCGTCGGCGGCAATAATTTTTCTCGAAAGAATTTAAAAAAAATGTTATTGGTGTTTCAGGCTAATAATTATTGCATATAATAATTTGTTCAAAATTTTCGGTTTATTGTTGGTTAAAAACCTTATATAAAAAATGATTTACCTGTTTCAGTTTAATCGTTTATAGTATCAAATTTGAACAAAGGTCACCTAATTCAATACTGTGGAGGTCTCCACCTGATTACCTTTGTATGGTTCTTATTCAATTTTTATTGAAGTATCTGTTGGAAATTCTTTATTTGTTAAACTCTCGTGTCATGTAAAAACTTGAAGTTGTTTTTCGCTTTCCGAAATATCTCATCGAAATAATATTAGTAAGATAATTTTAATTATATCTTTGCCTAAATCTATCAACCAGTTTGCCATAAAATAGACGATGCGTATCCCAATCGATTAAATTGGAAACGTTATTGATGACTGCGAGTGGAAGCATTGCTTTTCGATTGACTTCGATTACAAAAAATCAATGCGTAACGACTACAATAATTGAAATCATTTGAAGTTAACAGCATTGATTTATCGGTTGAAAACATTCACAACAATCAATCAGGCCATCCTAGAAATAGAACCATTTCAAGAGAGGAGGAGGCACAAGGGTGTCACTTGAAAACATCGCGACAATCAAGCGAAACTCAACCAACATTGTACGGAACGTCGAAAAATTAAGTAGATACGTAGAAAGGTAGTTAATTTTTTAAAACTTTTCGGTTATTGCAATAATATTTTTTTTTTAATTTTAACTTGGCTTAGTACACGGCTATCAACACTCTTATTAGAATTGAGGCTCTTGGAACAACAAGGTTATATGTGTCATTGGTATGAAACTGAAATATTCTATCTACAAAAGGTTTAACTATGTTGCCCATAAAATTTGCAAATGGAACCTTGTTGTTCTAAAAATAAAAATAAATATATTTTTTTAAATAGAAATAAGTTGCTCTTAAATTTCAAATTGAACCTTTTTGTTCTAAAAGAGATAAATGAAGGGTTCTAAACAGAACTTTGTTTAAGCAAATATGGAAGTCGGACATCTTTAGATAGGGTTTGAAGTGAAAAAAGTCAATTTTCGCCAAAATGTCGTATATAATCTTCATCCGAGGGCACTGATAAAACACAGCATGAAAAAAAAGAAATTAAGATATCCTTGCTTCGGTTACCAATAAATAATACGTAACAACCTGACTTAACAATATTTTGTCGTACCTTTTAATAAATAGCACGAGGCTTAAAAATTTAAGTGTGAACTCAAAAAAACATTGAAATAACATCTCACTACAATGTTTCCTGTCGAGAGTTTTAAATTAAATTACTACTTTTACCTCGCAATGTCTTTCTTTCATAAGCTAGAAATCTTTTAATTTTCTTATTAGAATCCTATTAGATTTTCTGTAGTTGTAACACCATCGCATTAAATAACTTCGATGTCCTGAAATAAATTCGATGTTTCGAATAAATCAAAGTGCTTGCAACATCCTTGAACACATAACAAGTACCTATGCAGTATATTGGGGGACACAGCAGATCGGTCACGGAGCGTTCGGCGCCCGCTCGCTCCGCTCAGAGTACGCCGCAAAAGGAGGCATTAATATTAATTAAGCAGACAAAAGTATCGACACACATGTCATCCAGTGGCTATTTGATCATCACTACATCGACACTACTTACTACTGGCTCTGCTGGCTACTGGCAATGTGCAGGGGCGCTGTAACCTCTTGCAAGATGATGCGACGTGCTCGGGCGGGCAAAAGAATAGGTGACTGAATTATTAGACGGTATCCATGACATGTATTCATTATATTAGTAATTTCGGAAAATCATCTGCAAATTTGCGTACAGAAGTGAATGAGTAGGACGCTCCGGTAGCAGTCGAACGGGCCGAGTTCGTAGCTCATCACGGTCATCTTGATAACATATTATGTCTTAGCGTTATTGAAATATGTCCCGAATTCCTATTGTTTAAGATGCCGCAGCATGTTTTACATGTATACATTTAAAAATAATATCGCCTATTTCGCCCTATGATCCAAATGTTTCGACTATATACGTAGATTCAGTGTGCTGAAGTAGACATTTTCGTCGATAATTTATACGGATGGTATTGCTCAAACACATATTGAGCTAATTATATTACGGATCACTTGTGTCTATCTTTGTGTATCTTGCCTCTCTTTGTATTATTATTTGTTATTTGAGTGAGCTTTTACATAATTTTGTATTTGTATGTAGATATTATGTATTCTTTGACTGACTAGGTTTTTGTAATATTTTTTGATCGATTATTTATTTATTTATTTATTTACACATATACGGCACAACACGTGCCATTAACATAATTGACATACTTATAATAGTACAACAACATGAAGAATAACAGTATAATGTTAGTAAAATTTAAGAAAATAGGTAAAAAGTAAGGTAATAAGTAGTGTATAAAAACTATAATGTATAAAAGTAAATTGTAAAGTGAATAGTTTAAAATATAAAGTATTAAAGTACAAACCATAATTTATTAGGAAAAAGTATAAATAAAAATAAAAATTTAAAGATTGAAATAAAACAATAAAATGTACCAATAAGATACCTATCTCAAGGTACCGACAATGATTTAAATATAAAAAGTAATAAATCCTGGATTATGTTAACCGATATGATAAATTTTACAAGTACTTATGATTTCAAGTGCATTAATAGTTTTAGAAGTACTGGTAGGCATATTATATTTACATGATGTATTTACGTGGTACTAGCAAACAAATTTAGTTTAACGCATCTTTTGTATGAAGACAGATTACCGGCAGCGTGATCAATATTAGCATATTCATTGCCTAAAATATGCAAGCGATTGATGGTTGAGTTTTGTTCTGCGTTCGTCATAGTATTGTCACAGTGAAAAGGTGTTTTGAGTCGAGTCGGTCTACTAGGTACATGGTAATTTATTAATGAGACCAATTCAGGGGAGTCAAACCAGTTATTGTTTATTTTAAATAAGAAAATAAGATCATTGAGTATTCTTCTATCTTTTAACGATAAGAGTCTCATTTTTTGTAATAAAGATTCATAGTTTATGTCAACCGCAGGAATACCTAATTTGAAATTAATTGATCTGAGAAATTTGCGTTGGATTCTTTCAATGGAGTTTGCATGGCTTTTGTAGAAAGGGTTCCATATGGGGGAATTGTATTCTAAATGACTCCTAACCAGAGTTGTATATAGTATTTTAAATGTTTGGATATTTTTAAAATCTTTACAAATTCTTACAATGAAGCCCAGAATTTTCATTGCTTTACCCGTTATTATATCAATGTGATTGGTAAATAGTAGTTTAGAGTCGAAGGTTATTCCAAGGTCCCTTATTACAGGTACTGACAATAAACTGTGATTGTTAAAAGAGTAACTATATTTGATAGGGTTTTTAATTCTAAAGAAACTCATGATTTGACATTTTTTTATATTAAGTGTAAGTTTGTTAATGGTACACCATTCTACGAATTTTATAAAATTGGATTGGAGGGACAAGCAGTCGTATATATTTTTTATGATTTTATATATTTTCATGTCATCGGCAAATAATAATATGTTAACATCAGTGAATATGGAAGTGACATCGTTTATGAATAGTATAAACAATATTGGACCAAGGTGCGAACCCTGAGGCACACCACTAGTGGCTTCAAATTCGTAAGATAAGTGTTCTTTAATACAGACAGTTAGTACACGTTTTGATAAATAATTCTTAATCCAACATAATAAATTACCACTTATTCCTAATTTAGACAATTTATTTATAAGAATTTTAATGCAAACCTTATCAAAGGCTTTACTAAAATCCGTGTAAATTGAATCAACTTGTTCTCTATTAGCAAGAGCACCAGAGATAAAATGTTCATACAGTGTAAGGTTAGTTAAGGTAGATCGTCCAGAGATAAAACCATGTTGAAATGATGAGATATTAAATTTTATGCAAGAACATATTTTTTGGAGAATTAACTTTTCAAAAATTTTTGGTATTGACGATTGTATGCATATTGGTCTGTAATTTTCAACTAAAGACTTGTCTCCGCTTTTGAATATAGGAGTGAGAAAGCTATTTTTCCATATTTGTGGGAACTTGCCTGTTAAAAGTGATTGATTAAATAGTAGGTACAGAGGGTAAGAGACACTACTCCCACAGTTTTTTAGAAATACGGGGGGAATTTTATCTGGCCCTAAGCACGATTTAGGTTCCAGTAGTTTGATACATGCTGCAATTTCTTTAATCTCAATATGTATCTGAGATAGTTGTAAATTTATATCGGACTCAAAGTTTGGAATGTCTTCATCAGGGATATCTGTTTCATATACATCCTTGAAAAAATCTGCAAACAAATTGACAATATCTTAGATTTTACAGGAAGTTTTCAGTTTATAGTGCATAGTTTCAGGTATGCCAAGGTTGTTGTTATTTTGAGCTTTACAATAGTTGAAAAAATATTTTACATTGTTACCAATCGAAAATTCCACATTCTTAATGTAATTATTATAACAAATGTTTGATAATTTACTACAATCTTTTCGCAGCTTGCTGAAAATTTTAAAATCAGAAAGATTTGTTGTTTCTTTGTAAATTTTATGCGCTTTTTTCTTCTCAATTACTATGTTAATGAGGTCCTTGCTAAACCAGCGAGGGAAATTTGAAGATAGTTCATAACTAATTGGGACAAAGTTTTCTATGGTTTTATATAGATGATCGTAAAAGGCTTTAATATTCTCATCGAGATTACCTCCTTCTAGTATAGACCAGTCAGTGTTATAAAGATAATCGCGTATTGCAACATAATTGGCTTTATTAAAGTTAGGATATTGTGTCTGGTTTTTAATTTGGCATTTTATAGGGTTACATAATACAGTAATATCTAAAGGTGGGTGATGAGAATCAGGGGGAAGAACTGAATCGAGTGACTTTCCAACCGCAGTTGACAAGTCGGTACAAAGAACAAGATCTAGTAATCTATTATTGTCATTTTTTACATTGTTTAATTGAACTAGGTTAAGGAAATCACATAATTCAACTATTTCTTTTTTTGTGATTACAACTAATGTCCAGTGAAAAGAGCTGTTTATAACTTCCTAACTAACAATTACGCCATTTCTCCGTAGGGGTAGGCAAAGAGGACGAATCGCCGAAAAATCGGTCTTGGTTTTATGTTATTCCGACTCGTGACATTGCCCGACTCAAGTGTCTGGTTCACTTGATCGTGTCGATCAATCGTGTGATTCGCGTCATATGTTATCCATACACTCTTTTTTTTCGTTCACTCGACTTATTATTATTCTGAATCGTGACATTGCCCGACTCAAGTATTTGGTTCACTTGATCGTGTCAATCAATCGTGTGATCGCATTCACTTTCGGTTCATATATTCTCCTTACACTCTTTTTTTGATTCATTCGTTCTACATGCCCAAATCATGCTTCTATATGCACACATCGGGTTAGATACCAGCACTTTATTGTGGACTGCTAGCTTCGCTTCTTTGGACAATTTTTCGTTTGTGCAGACGGCGTTCAGTCCTCCGTCAATGGGGTTTCCTGCATTTCCTCATCCTTCAATATCTGTGTCAGCCCTTCCATCTCACGTAAACATACTTTCTACGTGATGTAAATAAGATGAACAACGTTTAGAGAGGAACACAAGTATGGTTTGAAGAATCTGTCCATAATTTGAAATGAAGATTACTTTCACATTCAACCATTGGTCTGCATGCCTTGAAAGCTCGCATCAACGGTCTCATTCATCGATGCATGGATTATGGTATCAGGACGATAAAAAAATATACTCGTACATGTTCACATGTAGCAAACACTTTGGGGATATACATAAACATAATAAAATAACTTTGATTTAACGTTTGAATAATAAAAAGAATCCCTAAATATTGATAAAACGAATTTACTAAATAAACTATTAGATTTGTCAAATAGCCATGTAAGTAATAGTAATTTTAAACATATTCCCCTCCCCAACACCTACTTTTACCCCTCTCCCTCTTCCCTACCTCCCTTTTGCCGACCCATCAAAGTTGATGTTCTCTCTTCCTTCTCTATCTTACATATAAATACACTATAACTCTGTTATTGATGTATTACGTTTTAATATAACCCTGATGAAAGTTTAGGGTAAGACGAAACTGGTTGAATTTATTTATGAAATATATATATATAGATATAATAAAGTGGTATTAAAAAGAAATCTATTATATTCTAATTATTATATATATACATTTCGCGAATATTCTAATCCACTGCTAGCTCACCATCATTGTGCCAGAAACGTCTTCCGCTTTTAATGGTGGTACGTAACCCGGAAATGTCTTCCATTTTAAAAAACTTGAACTTTTTTTCAGAGGTGGCTGTACTCTTCATCTATGCACTAGTATTGGGTAGTATGGATCTTAATAGCACGCGACAGATGTCTCACTTATGGGTACCAGAACATAAAGATTTTTTATCTCAATAAACATTTGATTCTGTTTTCGTACGCAGGCGGCAATATTCCCCGCTGCGGCTCTGGCAGTGGATTGTGTGAATGCGGCATGCGGGACCAGGAAGCCTTACGCAGACTGACAAGTGAGAATTCAATAGGTGACCTGAAATACTCGCCGCTTGCGCCGCCTAAACCAATAAAGACGAGGTGATGAAGTATGTATTTATCACTTATCTTCTTTGTAATTCTATTCTCAGCGCTTGAATATGAGAGTATTTACCCAACTTCCGCAAAAATGTATCTTTCGAAAACTTTAAAATATTTTTTCCAAGATCTTTTAATATTTTTAGAAGAAGGATTTTCAGGATGCGCAATTATGAATGCCTATAAATAAACACGACTTTTTTTCAGAAATATTTAACCCCTTCACAATATGATTTTTATTTTTTGCAAAAATTAGTTCAAGTTTTTAAAAAAGCAATGATTTGATTACACAGAATTTATATTTTTTTAAATAACCATAAAATTAATGAAAATATTATTAAGAAAATGGTTACATTTTATGTCTAAAATAATATTCGTGTTAGTCGATGGCTTGGCAAAACAGAAATACAATAAAAAATATATGTTTTGTACAAATATTTCATTTTTAATTAAATCGCAAAAAAACACTTCAATAATGAATTTTTGAAGTGTTATTGAATTTCAACAACCGCCCTTTCATGATACAAATCAACATGTTTCTGAACCAATGGTCCCTACACCAGGAAAGAAAGTAAACTAAAATTTAAATTAACACAACTATAAGAATAAAGGTATAAATACAAACAAAACCATAAAAATAATTGGGGGGAGAGGATTTGTGGGAGGGGGTAACTATTTTGTATAGTGAGAAAATAAATTTTGGGGGTGGCTGTTAGTAAAAAGGATTTGGTTATGGTCGATAGGAAATTATAGTGAATACCTCACAAGAGTCCCAACTGCTCCCGTCTGGAGCCAGTGAGACTATGGCATCCCCAATTGGGGGATGTTGTGAGGCTGAAGGTAAGTGGGGAAGGGAAAGAGGAAGATGGGGAAGTACCTGGCTATTCAGATCTAGTCACTAAACACGGCTAAAGTCATTTGGAGCAACGTTTCAATTCTGAATGGTGGTCTTACACCAGGGCGATACTGGTAGTATCTTCCACTCTGGAACGTGCCGCAAATATACTATATATTATTTTAATTAATTAATTGTGAAATAACACAAATTAATCAAATAAAATTTATTTGCGCACGCCGGGTTCGAACCCGCGACCTTCGGAATGGCAGTCCAATGCGTTACCACTGGACTATGCCGGCCGTCAGGAAATAAACCAAAGTAAAAATATACAATAAATATATAAAGGTAATTTGGGCAGATTTACTTGTTTGTGATATACGTCAAAAGATAGTCGCTACACTGTCTGTATATGAAGTGGAAAATGTCAGTTGAATTACTTTATTAATTGACGTGTTCTAATAGGCGAAATGTCTCGCTTTTCTGAGCACAAAACATGTATTGGATCCCCAACGAGTAAACATGTTATGTACACATAATTTTACCTCTTTCCACATAGGTGGATTTCTTATAGATCAAGAGATTAAGGGCCAGTTGTTTCGCAGAATTTAAACAATTCATCAAATTTGAAAATTCTGTAAAAGTTATATGCAAATTCTGTTATTATATCACTATTGGCCAGTTGTTCAATATAAATGAAATAATAAAAAAACTTGATTAGAAGTTGAAAGTTAACTATTAAATTTGAAGAATTTTTTAAATTCCGTGAAACAACTGGTCCTAGGAGATTGACTTTAAAAAATCTAAAAATATTTTTTAAATTTTTATCGGACCTAAAGAAATGCTCAATATCAGTATTCCGCTTTGATTATTCGAAATTAAGTGAATTATTTAATTGACTTAAATAACAATAGAATTTTAGAAATATATTATTTGTAAACCAAAGGGTAATCTAAAAATATTTGGTCTAAAATATACCAACCAGCGGACGTATATACTTATTCCATAGCAAAGACAAGTTATAATATCTGAAATATCCCGGAAAATGTAAATGTATTTTCTGTCAGTGTAGAATTTCACTTCGTGTGTACATATTACGAAGTGCTTAATTCAATTTGACAAACATAGTAAGTGCCGGAAATATCAAATAATGTATTGCAATTTGTGTAGTATTTTAGTAAATCTCACAAGAAAATCTCACTGAAGACATTTTGTTTATTTTACTTAATGGACTTATTATATCACCCAAACAAGATTATCAGATTTCATATTACTCAAAAATATCTTTGTGAGAGGTTACCTAGGACTTAATTTACTCCAGTAAATCTTGACAAAGATTGGTAGAAAGGCTTCTTATATTGATAATAAAATAGTTACATTTAACTTAGAAATATTCCAAGCTTGATAGAGAATTTTATTTATGTTTTTGATACTTATTTACCGAATTCATAATTCATTGAATGTAAGGTAAACATTAATTTCCACAATAATTGTATTATCGCGACTTCTCGTAAATCTCGATAAAAGCAAATAAATCCAGAAAACGCTCTCACAAACAAATCGTTAAGATGATTTAAAAAATTAATTTTTTTATTTAGTCTGTGCGTTGTAAACGTTTGCAATTTATAGGGCTAAGGAAAACATCGCATGTCGGTAAAAAATCAATGTGTGTCTGTAGGAAACATCTAAGTATGTCTGCGGAAAACATCATTTGTGGTGGTCAGAAGCAGGACACATCTGCCTCGGAACTGTCACGTCGTGGATTAAATCTCGCGGCGCTGTTCACGATTATATTTATTTTTATTCTTTATTCACAAAGCAAAATAGCCGACGCGCGACTTATCAGCGCAGTATCAAAATAATAATAAGTAAACCAGAATATCTGGGAAATGTGAAGAAAATGTTACATTTTAAATTAATAAATTAACTGAAAGCAAATGCTTAATCAGGTAAACGGATAAATATTCAATTCTTTAAATATTGGTACATAAGATTCAGATATTTCTGACGCTGAATAATTATTAATTGAACTCTTTTTAAAACTTTTATTTGCGAAAGAAAGAAGATTATTTTTCTACACTTACCGAAATTTTAATTCAGAATCAACTTAGTTTATTTTTATCAGAATGCAGTTTATTTCAAAGAAATCTATATTAGCCATGTATTACAGTCGTATATCAATATAATAATTTATTGCAATTCTTGCAACAGAAGTATACGTAATATTATGAAGGTTGCAACACGGAACGTGTGATTGAAGTCCGTTCTTGTTCGGCAAACATATTATTTACAAATGGCGGAAGGGAAATGTAGAAATACTAACAAAGAAATCCGCCTTTGATATTCAACGGGTCAGAGATCGACTGCTCTATTCCGAAGGCGCAAATACCAAAACATTCCCGTCTGAGGTACACTTTATGAAATAGCGAGCGTCTCGGGTCCAGAGCGTAACTCCGTGAATGCTGTGATTATGGTGTAATCAATATAATCCAGGTTGTTGTTGTTTTTTAGTCTAGTAATCTGGCTCCACGCAGAGCGACTAAGACGTCTGCCTATGTGCCCAGGATATGCGCTGTCGGATTCATTATGTGCACTGCAATGCAAGTCATAGATAGAAAACCTTTATTATCAAATATGGACTACTGCTCATTTTGATTGCATTGATTTCAATATCACGGGAGATCAAAGCCGGGAGAATGGTTTCATTCAGCTTTAAAACTTAATGTTTAAATGCGTTTCATATGATGTTATTTAACTTTTTTTAAACAATAACAGTTCTCTAATATTTTCACAACTATGCTTGGAAATGAAACAAGTACAATAATAAGCCACGTTACGAACCACAAGCTCACTATATTCCAATAACAACTTAATTAGGCTAGAAAAAATAATTTTACACAATAAGGAACTCCAGTCCCGTTTATTATTTTGTTGTTATCAATAATGACCTAACTTAAAAACAAGTTTTTATTTTTATTGTTATAGTTAGTTTTAGTAGTTAAAATAATTTTTAAAGCTTACAGTTTCAGGTCTCCTCAAAACGCGTCAATTTCGTAGTTTGTCCATGTGACGTCACCAGTAACAAAAAAACCTACGTCATATTTTAACAGGTACTAGAAGCGGCGCGGCGTGACATTTTTTATTCTTAAGTTCTACCGCTTTTAATATTGAAGTACACTAGACAAAATGTCAGCACCACTTCACTACAGGTATTGTATTCTACCAAAGTGCAAAAATACATCCGTGAGCGCTACTGATAAACAATTTTAGTCTTACAAAACCTGCATTACTACGAAGAAAATTGTTTGACGCTATAGAACTAACCAATAAGAAAAATGCTTCTTTATCACTTATGTAAACTGCATTTTGTTGCAAGGATTATTTTGATGTAAGAACAATATGGTAATCTAATATGTTAGTTACAAATTTAACCTATATTGTTCTTGTAAGTTTGATTACACCTTGATGTTTCAACTGAATATTTTCTTTTAAATTTTCATAAGAGTTTCTAAATTTTTTCTGTTTGTATTAAGGTATATATTTCAATACGTGGTGGCCTTTTATTTTAGAATTATCATAATCACCGATGATAATATCATACACGTATATTATTAAGTAAGCAGATTACAATATTTATATTATGATGTTATGATGCCGCTCTACTAACATCTGCCTTAATAAAAAAAATGTATAATATAAGCCATATTATTTCTAACTTTAGTTCATTATTGCTTGAACAAAACAAATTATGTTAAAATTTTAAAAATAGATTTAGATTAGAAAATTGATTAGTCCTTACCTATTTTACAATAAATAATTTTTGATTTGATTTGATTTATTTAAAGAAATACTAAATTACGTTTTGATATCAATTAATTATTGAGATATTGCGTTGAGTTTTTTTATATCCGTCTTCCAAAAAATATCCTGAAAGATGCTAGATTGATTAAATCGACACTTTTTCTACTTAGGCATTGTGTACAGAAACATAGAATTAAGGCTATTTTTATCATTTTAATATTTTAAGAAAGAAACATTAGAAAATTCATGCGTTACATATTTATTCATCGGCCAACGGTGTACAATTTCTTCATTGCATCGTTCAAATTATTCTAATTATAATTCTCCTATCTAGTAGGTGCCGCGTTCCATCTAATGCCGACGCGAAAACGTCAAGTTTTGCATTGGATTCTAACATTTATCAGATGCACTGGCAGTGGACACAGACAATAAACAACTTTTTAGACTATTGATAGGTCGGCTAACAAAACTTATAATATACAAAATAGACACATTAACGTTTTATTTTTATAAAACAAAAGTAAAGAACATTCATATTTCTTTACTAACTACTGTTTTAAGCTGTTTACATCATTTTGTATATTTTTTCTACAGCTATGAAATATACTGAAAAAGTGGTAATATTGGACACAACTTTTTTGACGTTAAATCATTCTATTTATACCTTTGGTTTTTTTGTAGATACTTGTTCTAAACTAGCTAGTATTAATAATCAAGCTTTCTTCTAATTCCTATTCTAATAATGACTCTAGACTGTGGTAAAATACGACCTTTATTAATCCTTTATATCGATTTGGTTATATTCTTAGCAAAAGTAAGTTTAGCTTCGGTTCTAAGCTGTTCTGTACTTAGCCAGTGATAAATAATATTGTGCTGCTAAGGGTCCTTAAGTTGCCTACTTACCATGAGAGCATTATAAGATTAAAAAGTTTTTACAAACTTGAATGAACATCAACTTAATTTTTTTTACTTACAGAATCAATCACACGCATATTTTAACTTCTTTTTTTAATTCTTGGATATTAACTATGTAAAAATTTCAAATTCTCTCAAGCAATCCGTCCTTAGTTTAAATAGAGTCAATCACGTGCATTTCTTATCTTCTAATAATTGAATCGAACTTTCTGAATTTTTGAGAAGGTGAATAGTCGTTTTCTACTTCGGAAATACCCGATTAGATTGTCTTCTAGAAATAACCTTTCGTGAAACATCGCGTGGATGCCGTTTCGATTTGATTTTTGTGGTTAAACTATAAATAATTAAATAAATTATGTTCGAAATACCAGAGGGCCAATTTCAATCACAAGTAATATTCAATTATTGATAGAACAATATCTATTTTTGGATTTGTGAATTGAAACGCGGCTCCCGTTTATGAATAATAGTTATAAATTCTTAATAATTACACATCATGAATACGTAGTGAGTGGCAATAGTGTAAAATAATTCTGATTTGTTTATAATACAGAGCATAAAAATGAAAAATGGATTTTTTTTGCGATACCTACAAGAATTCACGCTACAAGGGTTAGTACGGCATCTACGATTGGGGAATGTTGCACAGTTGAAGGAGGTTTAGGATAAAAATGAATTGGCAAAGATGGCGATTTTTAGATAGATTAGAATATACGTAAAGCATAACTTTGAAATATTCAAGTAATGTTTCATTTTTGAATGGTGGTCTATTGCGTGAATTAGTAAATTATTTAAATCTTTAATTCCGGACCGCGATACAAATTTAATAAGATAACTTTATTTACAGTCTAGTTAACTAAATAAATTATAGACAATTTTACTGGCCCACTCCAGGTTTCAAATCCGCGACCTCTGGATACAAAGTCAAGGAACTAACTGCTCTGCCATAGAGGTTAACTTGTTAACGAATGCCTTTCGCTGTTAGATGAAAAAATAGCTAAAGCAAAATACTAAAATATTGTACCTACCACAACCTCTCCGTTTAGCAGTAGATAGCTACTTAAAAATGTAAGGTTCATTACAGAGCAGTTATCTTAAGCCAATAGTTCCATCCTTGTTCTGCGTCAGCTTTCTATAATCCTCGCTCCATTTGCGATTGCTTCATTATGCAATAATGGCTCTCCGTGGGCACTGGGCTAGTTTAATCCAATGAGAAAGCGGCTAATTCGAAAAGAAAATTAACCACATTAATTCGTAATTGAATTGTTAGCTCGGAACGACGGGCTGATCAAGTAATTGCAGGCAAACAAGTTCATCATATGCCGGTTCACTAGCTTTCTTACCAGCCCACTCCTATCAGCGGTTCATTAGAATTGTTGCCAGTCCACTCCTATTGGCGGTTCATTCGAATTATTGCCAGCTTACTCTTATCGGCGGTTCACTGGAATTATTGACAGTTCACTCTTATCGGCAGGTCATTGGAATTATTGCCAGTCCACTCCTATCGGCGGTTCATTGGAATTATTGCCAGTTTACTCCTATCGGCGGTTCACTGGAATTATTGACAGTTCACTCTTATCGGCAGGTCATTGGAATTATTGCCAGTCCATTCCTAACAGCGGTTCATTAGAATTATTGCCAGTTTACTCCTATCGGCGGTTCAATGGAATTATTGACAGTTCACTCTTATCGGCAGGTCATTGGAATTATTGCCAGTCCACTCCTATTGGCGGTTCATTGGAATTATTTCCAGTTTACTCCTATCGGCGGTTCATTGGAATTATTTCCAGTTTACTCCTATCGGCGGTTCATTGGAATTATTGCCAGTTTACTCCTATCGGCGGTTCATTGGAATTATTGCCAGTTTACTCCTATCGGCGGTTCACTGGAATTATTGACAGTTCACTCTTATCGGCAGGTCATTGGAATTATTGCCACTCCATTCCTAACGGCGGTTCATTAGAATTATTGTCAGTCCACTCCTATCGGCGGTTCATTGGAATAATAGCCAGGTTACTCCTATCGGCGGTTCATTGAAAATATTACCGGTTACCTCCTATAGCCCAAACGCCCAACTGCCTATTCATGCCGTACTTGGTGTCATCAATTATTACGATTCTAATCACGAAACTAGTTTTTGGAGGTGGTTGATTAAAGGCCATGTTTCTTAATGGGGTGAATGGCAGACAAACCCTTCACTCGATATTTTTTTGTAAATTGAATATCAGTATAACATTATTAACCAAGAATTTTGATAAGAATGTAACCTCAATATCTATAAAATTGGTAGGAAAAAAATAGTTTTTCCAAAAACATTTGTATTTTTACAGATTACGTATAACCTGATAATATTTTAGATTTTTATTTTTTATTTATATTTATAAAAAAATACAATTCTACTATTCTGTTCCCACTACACATATTTTTTTTAAATCTGGAAACTTTTGAATTTGAACGTGGGTATCACGAAAACTGTTTTTTTATTAATTGATTCTGTTGATAAAAGGTTTCAATTATGTTTTAAAAATATTAAAAAACTGTCTAAATACCTACATGTTTTAATAATAGAATCAAGTTGTTCGAAAGCTGATTGTATTAGGTAACGTATCCCTTACTTAATGTAAGTATATCCGAAATGACTTGCAAGAATGATTGTCTCAATTTAATCATCCGGGATGACTTAACATTCTCAAATACAAATTAATCACTATCTTTACCAGCTAAAGAGACAAATATAGCGACTTTAGTAACGAAAATGCGGCCATTATGCGTGCTTTAATAGTTGTAATTCATTGTAAAGTGCGACTATCTGAATAACAGAGGCTGTCATGAGGCAATCCTAATGGTCTGTGGCAATTAGATGCATTAAACCAGCAGAAGATATGTAGATATTACACATCAAAATAGAAATACTTGCAAAATGTACGAATACCATTTATTGCGACGCTGTTTCTTAGAATAACTTTTATTTCGTAGGATTTAATTGATTAAAATATTTTATAATAACCTTAAATAGTGGAAAATCAGAACAATGCTTTTACTTTGATAATATTAAATTAAAATTCTTAAAATTCACTTAACGATATAAGAATATGCTTAAAATATGATGCGCGAAATGTCTTTCGGTAGGAAATAGTTTGCTATGCTGAAATATAGTGTCTACACTGATAAAATTAGTATTGCCAATTTATTAGGAATCTCTTCAAATTTTTTTTATCAGGTTAAAAACGAAATTGCAGGCCTTAACGATTAAATTAACTGATCACCTTTAAATTTGTAGTAAATTACTAATAAGTTATCACGATGTGGGAACACGTGTTCATGAATATCCTTACATTTTTGCATTTGTCATTATATATAATATCAACATTTCGTAATTTATATATAATATAATGCACGAGAATAAACACGTGTTCCGATATGAATTTCCTGAAAAGTTATCGGGAAACAACCTGCAATCCCGTTTTAACTGGATTAACAATAATTTTAAAAGATTCGCAATACTCATTTTTCTCAGTGGATGTTTTAGCTACAAGTTAGCATTTTGTATGAAAAAATAAACAACTATGTTTTAAAAAGATATTTAATTTTATTATTACATTTTGATAACCACTACATTAGTTAAATCGAGCTCCAGAGAGTTAACTTCTAACGTGCGTATTTAACTACGTTCACTGTTACGTCTCTCTTATAAATATCTATTTGGGTAACAGAAAAGTTGTGGGCTGCCAAATACGCAGTTTGCAACAGTCCCGATAATACAGGCAGTATCGTTGTGTAATATTTGCTAGCCAAGTAATTATTAATTTGTGCAAATTATTACTACCCATGAGCGGCGACCTGTCAAATTATCACGGTAGGTATAAAAACTGTCAATACATGCTCCACGGTCTGAGTAAAATATGCATGGCATTTAGCAGGACCGGGCTGCAATAATCACAAAATTGAAGAAATCCAACACTGATTGACCGGCAGACAGAAGCCTTTAATATTTAATTACAAAGTGAGAGTTAATAATTTAGAGTGGATAATTTTCATTAATAATCTCCGATATGATTATCGACCTATTTTAAACCGAGTCAATACGTTTTATCCATTTTCCCATCGGTTTTAGCACGGACTTAATATGATTAATATGGAGGGCAAAATAGCTGTGTGGCATAATTATTACTTTAAGGCGATGCAATACGTCGTGTAATATTTTGAATCGAGCCACTATCAATAACACACCTTACGTAGATGGCGATAAGGCTTAAATTCCCGCTTAACACCATCCGCCTGTTTTGATTTATGTAAGAAAAAAACATGGCCAAAAAGTGCCTTTTATGTTATTTTGTGGATGTTCAGGCACAAATATTTAAATTTTTTTCGATCATTTTATAAATAACTTAATTTGCCACATTATACAATAAAATGATAACCGAAAATGGGTTCGTAAGTAGGAGATTTTGAACTTTAAAGCAGTTTTCATAGGCGTATACATTATTTTTTCTTGGCTTATAAAAAGACTTATCTAAAAAATACTCGATTATTTCAAAGGCCAAGATGTATTCTACTCGTAGTATTTAATTAAAGCATCTGAAAAATTTCTAGGCGACAAAATTTTCAAACCAAAAACACATGATTTTGCATTACTACGTATGGCATCGCCTTACCGAATTTTAATGCACAAAAAAATATTTGATCCATAATACTATATATAAGGGAACCAAAGTGCAACTTTCTTCATTGCTCATTGACATGAACAAAAAAAACCGACACGGGATGGAGTGCCGCCGAAAGGCTCCAAAGAACACGAGGTGAGGCGAAAGCGTCAACTTCACTATTAGGTATTCTCATCTCTCTGGTCTAGAAAAAATAATTGCAATTAATACGTTCTTCCTTTTTACAACATGAGATAGAAACGTCAGAATGCGACAATAATTTTCCATGCAGGTAATAAAGAATAGACGTTTATTAGAATAATCAACCAACCAAACGGAAATGTTAATAGGTCCACATTAGCAACATGAATGATAATGAATGATTTACTGCTCCAGACATAATTACTAAATACTAACCGATGTGATGTACTTATTCCTACATTTAGCATAATATTATAGCTAGGTAATTGCATAACGTAATGTAATATCAATAGCAATAAGCAGTTCGCACGTGATTAGAGAGTACGCTAGATAACAGTAATTAATAATACGATAAGATGTAATACTATATTCAGACGATTAGCAGAGATTGACTATACGTAGGGTAACCTACCCATAAGCAGATGATACGCAACGGTACCCTACTACCAGCGAACAACGATCTTTGAATAATTAGGTATTAGTATCAATTTTCGGCATCCGTAACTTATGACATCCAATTGGGAGGATGAGAGTGCAGAGGAAAGAAAAAAATCACTTATTCAATAATTGCAAATTCACTTTGTGGCCTTATTTTAATTAATTGAAAATAACAAACAGCTTCGTTTACGCCAATTTAATGAGAATAAATGGGTTATAATTTTTTTTAAATAATCTATTATTTGAAGTACATCTATGTTACATTCTGATGAAGAAACCATTGTTTTTTGGAAACACATTGATTATTTATATTTAAAAAAAATTGACATGTACCCAGCGTTGCTTGGGGTCGCGAATGGTTTTGAGTAAGATTTTGAGGTTGTGAATATTGTGCCCAAAAATATTTTTTTTACGACGTGATCACAAAACACTGACTTTTCTCTGCTTTCTATAAATATAATATGCATGTAACATATATATAAACCTTCCGGAAGAAATTCTCTAAATGATAGGGAAAAGTAGCACAGACAGACATGGGGATAGTGACTTTGTTTTATACTATATAATAATTAAAGATAATGTTGTGAACAAAGTTTGTTACTTTCATGTACGTATGTGTTTAATTGTTGCCTTGTTGCATTGTTTTGTGGTATTGATTGTTTTGTTTGATGCACTACAGAAGTAATTTTAATGAGAAATTTTTTTTGGATTTAATATGAAGGGGAGTGTTCGTTCTTTTTGGGGAGTTCAGCAAAAAATATATATTCTTATCGACGCAATAATTTATGTTTTTGTAGGCCCTAATTTCAACAGATTACTTCTTATTAACTGTCAATCTCAATATGAAACAGTACAAGCGCTTTTACCGCTTAAATCGGTTTGCCTCAATTAAGGGAATGAACAGATTGAATTCCTAGCTTGAGCAGTTCTATAATACCTAGTACAAACTACCCCCTACCCAGCGCATTATTTGAAGTATTCAGTACTATTCAGTGACCAGTATGTCAAATCTTAGCGGAACCATTAGGAGCACATTGCTAGACTGTCATGTCGTTTTGAACAGACTGGCATTTGAAAACCGCAAATATCTGAAACGGGTAAGGTTTCTCTGGTAATTATTTACTTGAGGCATTGCTTGAGACAACAGACCAACTGGAGCGAGTAATCTATTTCATTCGAAAGATCCAAAACCACCCCATGGCACATGAGGCGGTTTTTGAACTTTAGTTATACTAGTTCATTATAATTATTAAATAAACAGTCTTTTTATTATAGGTACTATAAACGTTACGCTAGGTTGGCAAATCTGATCAATAAGGAAGAGGAAAGACAATATTTCATATAAAAATATGTATTTGAATTCTTTAAACATATATAACGCTAAGTACTCCCATACCACTCATTTTCGGTAAATATTTTAAAAGTAGTGGAATCAGTATATAAATAGCTTTCTTAATGGGACAGGAAGGTTATAAAAATTCTTTATTTAATTGTCATGTCTCATAGAAGTGAGGCATATTAAACATGTAACGCTTACTACTCCCATACCCCTCGTTTTTGGTAAATATTTTAAAGCTTGTGGAATCAGTATGTAAAAAGCTAATGGAATCAGCACATAAAAAGCTTTCCGAATGGGATAGGAAGATTAAAAAAAAATCTTGATTTAATTGTCATATCTCATAGAAGTGAGGCATATCAACCGTTGGAATGCCAGCGAATCCGTAGCGGATTCGCTAGGAACTCACCACATTTATCTCGATCTTATGGTATTTTGAATCTTAAAAAATGCTCCTAGCATACTGAAATAAATTTAATTCGCCTGACAAGAAAATTAAGTAACTTAATATTATTCAATTTATTGTAGTTCTTGGGCATTAACTTTGTAACAATTTCTAGATATTTTGTTTTGAAGAGTTATATTTCACACGTACATACACATACATGTCATTCACTAGCAATCTTAAAAAAACTTTGCAAGTACAAGTAAGTACATAATGATTATATTTTATTAGGTTAGGGTAGTGTGAGGGGTCGAAACCGGTAGCAAATAAATAAAAATCAAATAACAAATGTACATGTGAAATAAAACTTTTTAAGACATGATGTTATTCTTATTTATCGTTTCGTCACTTGCAAACATTGATTTTTTATCTTTGAAAAAGCACGTCCCAAATTCCATGCCAAATGACATAATTTTTAATTTTCAAATGACACAGGGCATTTATTTAAAAAAAAATGTCTCAAATGACTTATATCATCATTATACTCGTACTATATTTTTTTACAAAATTAAACAGTAAAAAATCATTTCTTTGAACATAAATAGCTTACCCGGAGAAATTACCTAGGATAGACGTGTACAATTTTTATAAACAAAACACATTATCTTGTAAGATGTTAAAAATTAAAAAAAAATTATTTTGAAAAAAAAAACAATTTTTCACGGAAATAATGTCAGCCGGCACGTGGCGGGCCGTTTTGCATTATGAATCACAAAAAATAAAACATAATAAGGTCAACCATTTACGTAGGTAGTATTAATGGGTATAAAGTTAATACTGTTTCCATAAGGTCATATTAGTTTGTACGATAATTTATGGTTCAAGTTAATATCACTATTTTGATGGTTTGGTAATTCACTGATTAATGCAGATTTATTGTAAACTTGCATTGAATATCTGTCCCTAAGTGCGAGAGGCATAGTGTAAGCCCGCCTAGGAAACAATGTAAACTTGGATAACATTTATTGAAGTACGATTTATTGTTAAACTAATTCTGGTTTAAGTAGTTAGTAACAGCATAACAAGTTACAGTTACCAGTTACTAAGTTGACTATTTAATTATAAATAGACGTACCTAACAATTAATCAGGTCATAATTAATTGCACGATTCACTGAATTGATTTAATGCTCCGAGGAGTCATAATTATTTGTGAAATTAATTATTTTGTTCGGCGTAATTGTGAAATTACAGTTTACCGGAATTGAAATGATTTTCAGCACTGATTACGTTTTTTGGTAATATATGTAGGTGTTTGAAAAAATAACAAAGTGATTTATTAAAATGGTGCATTATCAGTTAAATATTTAATTGGTAGATTACGAAATACTTAAAAACGTAAATTAATTAAATGTTTTTGATTTATTTTATGTTGAGTTTGTGATAAATTCTCATATTAGCTTTTGTAAACACGTGCATAATAATTTAGTGGAACATAATCTATAGTAAAATTTGCATTTAAAAATTATATAGAACCCATGTAGAAGAATAATATTATGCTAGCAATAATTGTTAGGATTATTGAGATCTGTTATTATAGCATTCTTTTAACTATATTATTTATGGAGTCAACCGCATCTATGTATAATGTCAAGGTACAAGCGAGGATGTAAATGACTCGGTCCTGATATTACAGTCGTAATTGAAAATAGTTTTCGATGGAGTAGTTCTAGTTGGCATGTTGAAGGTGATTAGACTCTGATTAGGCTGTCTATATTCCATTTATAATTTTAAAAATAAAAATCCAGTCGAAAACAAAGCTTCTATCTAAGAGTTTAATATAGTAGTAGTAACATAATACAGTTAATTGAATTTAACTTCCATAATGTACATCTTTTTTATCAACTGGTGCTCTCTCCTATCGAAGGTTGACTATAATTGAATAAGTCTTTCTTCAGGCAACAGCTCGGTGCAACTCCACTTGTACCAGTTAAGGCACGTAATTATTACTTTATTACGAGTCCATTTATTATGAGTTGTATAATGCAGCACCATACATAATGTATCGCTTTTTATGACGCGACCAAAAGTATCGAGTTTTAATAATAGCAAAACGGTCACGGAGTAAGTGTGATCAAGAAACGAAATACTTTTTTTGACGTGATTGTTTCTGTCATAATGTGAGTTACTTTTTATTACGAAATTCTACGGAAAATCCGCGAAAGCCCCGATCCGGAACGCAGAACGCAGGTAGAGGTAAAGAGAAACGAGCCCAAGCGGTCAGGGCCGGAAGCCGCCTAGCGGGACACGGCGAAACTAAATCACGGCGCAATTTCCATTATAAACACATTTCCAACACCCTCCACTCACATCCAACAATAATAACAATAATAAAGCCCTACCCGGCGAAATGCGAGTGATTTATGGCGAATAATACCCGCGCCCTCCGTGGGTTTATTTGTCTGTTTTATACTTTTTATGATTGTGCCCCTTCTAGGATCTGGCGACTCAATGCCGAAAGACAAACTTTTATTGGCTTTTGACGGTCGTTAGCGACGTTGAGCTCATTTTGATGGGACAGAATAAATTTGTTTTATTGGACAACCGGGTTATTATAATTAATACGAACTTCTCAAAACAGTTGCTTTTTTCGATCTAGTTGATATTTCGATCGTTTTTATATAATATTATATTTAAATCAACATTTTCAAATCAAACAAAATTTCATCGATTCATTCCCACAAAATATACAGATACAAATAAAAAAAACTATTATATTTGAATACCATGTTTAAAACATACAGGTATTAAGTAAAAAAAAATCACAATGGACACCATAATTTTGCATAAATCGCCTCGCTTAGTTAATACATGCTTGGAAGTAGAAAAAAACAAATGACTAGAAATTTTTGCCAAAACATATTTGTCATCAGACAATTGTATATTGGCTACATCGCATTATTACAATCGTATTATTAAGGGCACCAAATACAAGGTCACCCAACTGATGATATAGGGAATGTTTTGATAAATTGACGCAAAGTAAATACCCTTAATCTCATAGCTTAGAAATATGATTGGAAGGCTCGTTTATTATCACGGTTTTTAATTCGCTGAACTCCGTTTCAGTTTTTTTTTTCATTTATAGTAAATCATATTTTACAAAGTTATTACCAAGTATTTCAGTTTTTATTATTGTGACAGCTGTTTCGGTGCTCGAGCCAATTTTATTATGCTGCGATGATGCCACATTGAGACGACTTGTGGAAGGCTTGTTCTGATTGTTTTACAATGACGTGATTAATATTTAAGTCAATAACCACACATTATTATGTCACACCCGGTTATGAAATCAAAAGTGTTTGTTGTATTATTATTTTAAAGAATCATATAATTTTTTTCTGAAAATACTAATGATGGAAGAAAAATTCTGTGATGATTTATTTGTTGAAGTAGCTACAATAATGAAAACTAAAGTACTTGCATACATTTAATGATTTACCTTAAATCTTTAAAAAGTTTGAAAATCCGTTTCGTGAGGACACTATGAAATATCATGTTCTTACATAAAGCAAAAAATTATCAAAATATGATTATCTTGATGCACGGCAGTGGAAATTTGTATCTAAGCTAAGACTTGCTGAGAGATTTTATTTCGCCAGGTATAATTCGAAATAAATGCAGAATGCATCACGTGTAAGATACTTCATAGGCGTACCATTAGGTTGGGGCCTCCATGGGGCGCAAAGGGCGCGTCCAATTTCCTGCCCTCCCTCACTACCTGCAGAGCGCCGGAGGTCCAATATCCGATGACAGTGTAGGGGGTGGGGATGCAAGCAGGAGTTCGCAGGGATCCAGGGGCGCAGGTTCCAGGGAACGGCTGTCTGGTGGCACGGAGCGATGGAGGGGGCGAAGGGAGGAATGCTAATCGAGGGAGACGCATCCTCAGGTGCAGGCATTATGCGTCTGGAATACATTGCATAATTTCCACATATTGGATGATTAACATACTCACGCGTCAACACGCAAGAACAAACAAGCGCGAACACACATATAGGTTCAAACGCACAACTAACAATAAATTATACACATGTAACAGTATAATTATTAGACTCGAGGACCCCGTGAATTCTTGCATGCACTATTCAAAATAATCCATACTTGTAAGAAGATACCAAAAAGATTTGAGAGGTTCTGTTACGGTTCAAAATTCAAGTACGGATTCTATTAACGACACCTCACAACTTAATTTAATATGAATGCTCATTTTTATGTTCCTAAGTATAAAAAGCAATTAAGAACGGTTCACCGAGACCTGTAACACCCATATAGATAGAACGATGTTTGTGCCACATGGGAAATGTCAGCGTCTCATGCGTAGACCACCATATTGTTCATATTTTTATAAAATTATTGATAAACTATTTATACGAATAATTAATAATATATTTATCATAATATGATCAACAAGGGATGATCAAATCAAATAAAACTTTGTGAACAAAGCACACGAGCTCTTACATGATACCACAACGAATCCGCAATGCGTTACATACGTGTACATAGATTGATTTCTAATCTAATCCAAATAAATAAGACAAACAATTCATTTAAAACATCATAGGAATGCCAATGTGAATAGAACACACAAAGCGAAAAAGTCGATTGATTGTGTTGACTTTGCTCTAATTTAATATGGTGTTTGAAAACAATGTTCGTGGAAAAATCCTCTGTTGCGACAGAATGTGAAATGGATAGATCCACAAGATTAGCGCGCCTCGTGTAATTGAATCAGAATACCTTGCTGACAGCAAAAGCGTTTAAATTCTGTTTATTGGTCGGTTAAAGCTCGCTTGATCCTCTCAGCCATTTGCATACGTTTAATTACTTATTAAAGTGTATTTTTACCCAGTCTCAGACAACGAGAGCACTATTTTGTAGTTAGGGGTGGAGGATTTACGGTTATTTAGATTCAATTGAAAGTAACCACCCGTCCGTTGGAAAATCAATGGAACAAACAAAAGTTTTGTTATTTTTACGTATGATTTTTGCCTTGAGCCTGATTTTAAGGAATATCAAAGCTTGTTTATTTTAAAGAAGACACCTGATTTTATGAAGAAGTAAAACAGATATCATGCAATTTAAACAGCTTTTCTGTAAGAAATATTGTATGAAAATACTAGGTAGTTGTTCAATTAATTTTTTCATACTAAAATTTTGACAGAACGTAATAATATTAGGGTGTTTCTTTTTTTTAAGAAAAAAAATCACGATTTATATTAACACGACGATAAAATTTAAAATAGTGACCAAAAAGGGTATAATTACAAAGAAAATCAGTATTAAATTCGTAAACCTTACTAGAATATCGTTTAATAGAAGGATACTTTCATGAGCTTTTAGTGTTAAGTACTTTGTTTTCCGTCAAAATACGGCTTTTTCACACGGATCGTATCTCCATTCAAAAACATGATCTATTTTTTTTGCGTGAGCATTATATTGGATCATCCCTCATTTCACATAATACATTTCGGAACATTCTTACTTTCCTGGAATTTTTTGTAAAATTTAGGGGCCCATAAAAAACCTCCTAAGGCGCAGTTAAATTAATTATCCTTATAATTCACGATGCTTTCCACGGCGACGTGCTAAAGGACACAAACTCGCAGGGACTTAAGAATAATCAAAATTTTAAATTATTACTTATATTTGAGACCTTCGACACTCTTAATATATATTTTGGCAAAACGGAGATTTCAACACGTAGCACGTCTTAACAAATATTTATTTCAACAGTTTAGAGTTCCGCAGATGAGACCAACAAGTCTTAAAGAAGGTATGTCTGTTAAACGACGTTTTTTTATTGTTTAAATTATAACAGTAATAAACATAATGCAAAAACAAAATAGTGAAATACATTTACTAGGATTCTACGCCAATTAAGAGAGCTAGCTCTTGAGCTTGGTGTAGGAGTTTTTTTCATAATTTTAGTGTACAATGATACTATAAAATAGTGTAAAGTAAATATAATCTTAAAAACTAGGATGTTGTAACGTTAAAAAATTATAATATGGCATGAAATGAAGTGATTGCTGATGTTATGGTTGTTAATTTTTTAAATATAATTTGATCTTTTTTTTTAAATGATACCAAATCTGTTATTTTTTTATTTCTTCGGGAAGACTATTGAAATATTTTATGACTTTGTAAAAATAATTATTGTGCATTTGTTGTATTGAAAATAGAGGAATTTGGATGTTATGCTTATGCCTTAATGATGAGTTAAGTTTAAATTTTTTTTATTAGATTTTCTTTGAAAATTTGTAATATGGCATCTTTTTTATAAAGGTCTTCAATTTTTAGTACTTTAAAAATATTGAACAACTTTGCTGAAGGAAATTTTGGTTGTTTTTTCAAAATTACTTTAATAATTAGTTTTTGTACCACCTTTACAGGACTTTATGCACCTCCCCATCCATACTGAATTGATGATTGGACTAGCGCATAAAAGATTTTTTTTAGATTATTTAACTTGAGAATATTTTTTAATCTAATAAATATGTAGATACATTTCCTTATGCGCTGAACAAGTTCACATATGTGTCTGTTCCACTGCATATATTGATCTACAATTACACCGAGGTATTTTATTTCAGTCGTATGTTTTAATATGGCACAAGAGTTATTACAGACAACTTTGTTACATTTGTTGTTATGTATAATTATGTCAATGTTACGGTGATTTCTGAATTTATTTATTGAGAAAAAAAAACTGTTTTTTTTTGCATTGCAAGTAGGTTTGTATCGAACCAGTTTTTTTAAGATTTGGATGTCATTGTTTGCATTTTCCTTTACAATTTTCTAGTCATTACCTTTAACTATGATTATCGTGTATCCGCATAAGAAATAACGTTTCCACTGAGGTTTTGTTTAAAAATATCTTTTAAATACATGATAAAAAGTAATGGACTCAATACAGTACCTTTCGGTATCCCAAAATCACTTGTGAGTGGAAGACTTGATGTGTGATTTATTTTTACAACTTGTATTATTTTTTAGCCAATTTAGTGCTAAATCATTAAATCCCACAACTTTTAATTATTTTTTTATTTTAAATACATAAACGGCTATACTGCCTTTTATGTAAATTATAATAATTATTGGTTTTCATAAACCTATCTCATCATGAAAACCAAAGAAATGGCAGTGCTTAAATTAATGAATTAAAATATTAAATAATGAATTGCTGAGGGTAAATTATGGTCCTAACTCTGAGATCAAACCTTCTGCTCACTATCCTCTGCGTAAAATAAAACAGATCGCTTTTAGAGTAACTGCAGTATATGGCTGACTTAGGTGAGGAAAACCGACTGACGTCAATAAACATCCCAGAAAGCATTCTGAATTAATTTTAAAATGGGTAAGATCAGTCTAAATGAATATTTAGTCAATATTTTTGTTTTACTCACGTTTCATTGAATGCAACCAGCGTTAAAGATGTCTCTTTCATAAATCTCGCAATATTTATATCAACAAAAATATTGATTAGATAATTATGAACGTCATTCGATATTATTTTCCAGTTTTTTTATAAAACGTAATGGTAATACGCTTATATAAAACAAAACTTTGGGTTGTCAACTTTGTACTATTGTTAATATTTATTAGCAATTTAGCTAAAATGCCTAAGTGCTAATGGAAAATATGATGGTCCAATTTTAACAGAAAAAGAGAAAACACGTAGACGTAAAACATTTGAAATAATTTTACGTATCGTAGATCCAAATAGAGATTCTAAGAAAGTCTATTAATGTATATAAACATAAATTGAGCTAGAGGTTCCATAATATAGACCGAAATTGAGATTTTGAGGAAGTATACCAAGATACAAATAGATTGACCTGTAACATTAATAGTATGGTTACCAGAATAGATCCTATTCAGTTTTAGAAATTGAGTCTAAGTCTTCGATAGATTTATATAAAAATTGATAATATTTTTACAGAATGCTGACTCAAAGTGAATTAATGGGAAAAAATAGATACAAACGGACCTACATAAATTAATACAAATTTTCTTATTTAACAATGTTCCAAATTAAGATATTTAGAATGGATATCGTAAAAGATCAAACTAAAATAGTAACTACCTACCAAAACGTTATTGCTGTTTAGCGCCGCACCATGTTTATTTATTCTATAAATACAAGGTGGGGCAAAATTAATGTCATAATGTGAATGTGCCATAGTTTTTGCAAATGGCTTAAAATATCGTTGTGCTTTGAAATTTATGTTGAAGAAAGATACAAAATTAGTTTACAATAAGCAATGTAGTGATATACACCTGAAGAGCGCGTAATTATAGTTACTGCTTATTTGACCAATTTCCGGTCTGTTGTTTTAACGCAGCGTGAATTTCTTGTACCGTCCTGCACCGTGCACCGTGTGCGCAACAAATTAAGCATTTGGCTAAGCGTCTTGTGCAAACCTTCAAACAAACTTTAAAAAAGAGCACAATTTTTTTTTATTTCTATCAAAATGGCAGCCAATTCACACTGTGACATTACTTTTTCCCCATTTGCGTTGAAACAACAGTCAACTTTAATCTGTTTATAACATATGTCAAAGCACAGTGACTTTTGAGGCCATTTTCAAGAATTATTGCAAATTCACATTATGATTTTATATAATTCTATTCTAGATGTACCTGTATGGAATTTAAAATAAATAATTTTTTGACAGGATATTACTTTTCAGATAGGTGTTCAAATAAATGTTACAATCAGTTTCCAATATCATAATACCAAACGTGTATTGTGATAACTGTATTGCTTTAAAACCCTGCCCAAACGTATGGAGAAATTTTCAAAAAAAACCAAATTCCCTCGAACAACCACGCGTCTTGTACCCTGAGTGTTATTTTCCTCGTAAAAATATAATATTCATAGGCCTGTACACCGTACAGTTATATACCTGTACAAGTATTCGACCTGTCCGAGGTGAAGTGAGCTGAGTTTAATGCAATTAAGATGTCTCGTGTGAGTTACTAATGGACGCCACGTCGAGATAATTCAATCATAGCCTTAATAAAAAAACTCCAACTCTCACCTCACCGAGAAAGTAACACGGACAAGACGACAAGCTTTTATTACTAAGTGCCATCATTTTAACTGCAATGCATTTTTATCTTTGATGTGAAAAAGACTAAAAGTTTTGAGTTATTATCTTTATGCAATAAACTTTTTTTTTGAGTCTATATAAATTATAGTCTATTAAATATCCTGCAATATTATGTGCATTTCAGAAGTGCAAATTTTACAAGGGTGGATTTTTTTTTTAAGTTTATAGGCTTTAGGCCGGGTTTATCAAATCGTACTGAATTATATCTCTTTAGAAAATATGATTACCAACCATGACGGAATCGGAGCATAAATTCCCAATAGTAAAGAGACATACTAGGAAAAACTGGCACGATCAAATAATAAAGTAATTAGTTAAGTTATGTTGGGTCACGTCAAGAGCCAAAATAAAAGAAGCATATGAATCATATACGTTTAAACGTGGATAAAGCTAGGAATAAAGGATCAGTAGGCATTTTAATGGTGATGTAAAAACACACAACATTTTACTCTACCAACACAATGTTATAATAATAATAATAATAATAATAATAATAATAATTGGATAATTTGTAGAGCGCCGTTTTTGTGAAAAATCACCTCAAGGGCGCATCATTAATTTGACAAAACGGTGTACTTGAGTAGAAACATATTACCTACCTATATCATTAATCTACACGAAAAAATATTAACTGATTTAAAATATTTTGTTTCCTGTTAAAAACCGGACTGCAGGCCTTCAACGAACGAATTTCCTAACAAAGAATCATTTAAAGCGAATGTATTATGAGGACGGCGGAACACGTGCTCATACAATTATTGATATTGATATTGGCACACTGAGATTGTCGCATTCGGTCGTGATATTTATTAGGAAAAAACACGTGTTCTCGATATATTCCGAATGACAAATATTTTATCAATAAATTGGTATGCTATCACTTTTATAACATGATAATTTTTCTCCGTGTACATACATTCAATTTCTGACAATAAATATATATATTAGTTTATAAAAAATAAGCAATAGGCATAATTTGAAATGGGTAGTTATTATGTTTTTAGCACAAAAGGAACAACAATTTTTTTTTGACTTATTTCCAATATTTTAACTAATTTTGAAAATTTAAACCTTTGCAGCATTCCAAATTAAATCAATAAATACTTGATAGCCTTTTGCCCTAACTGGCGTGCGTGGAGGTCAATTTTATTAGTAGACAAGAATAGAAAAAAACTCAAATAAAAATTTCAGGTTAATTTTAGTGCAAGATGCTTCGATGTTTTATTTTGAAACCACTAAACGGGGCTTAAACTGCTTAGACTTCTAAAAGATTGATGCGAGCTTACGACGAATGTCTTGAAAATCAGCGGCATTTCATTATAAAGCAGTGTATATAGTTAAACCCCATATAATCTCCTTGTTAAAGTTGCGGTGAATGTAAATAAATACCATGCATGCATCGTGATTGATTTCGAAGAATTTATTACATTTTTTTAAATACACAGTGGAACTTTTACTGAAGAAAACACTGACAAAGGAATACATAATTTCAAAAAAATTACCGCTTTCAGTACCGTAATAGCTATTTGAACAATAAAACCTTAATCCCACAAAAAAATGCATCTTGTAGAAATAGTTTCTGACTTTGCTGGAGACAGCGCGGGTATTAATAAATGCTGCACCTCCTATTAGATAATAATGAAAAGTATTTGTTTTTATACCTACCGCTTTATAAGTGTTAGAAGAAAAAACTAAAATACGCACTTTTAGTTGCAGAGTTGGCTGTCCCCAAACAAAACTAAATTACCGAAATTGTTCCTAAACGCAGAAAAATGATTATTGCCAATTTATTAAAAATTACTTCAAATTATTTGTTTTCTTTATAAACTTTTAGTAAAATACGAATTTATTATCACGATGTCGGAAGACTTGTTCCCTTAAATCCTAATATTTTCGAATGTTGTCATTATACTATACTATCAAGGCAAATGCAGGTAAATAAACACTTGTGCCGATTTATTAGGAATTTACTAATAGTTTATCAAAAAACGGTGCAATCCCGTTATTAATCGGATTACCAATAATTTAAAGGGATTCTTAATATATTAGCAATACCTGATCATTTTTCTCCGTGTATATTTTGGTTACCCAGTGATCACAAAAATTGTAGCAGAGTATGAAAAAACGCCATGCTTTGGAAAATCGACTGACAATCTTGTTATCATGAAACACATTGTATCACTGTATTCTAGCCTTTTTAAGATATATTCCATAAAGTAATTATTTATTTAAAAAACATTTAAATTTCTGTAGCCCTTAAAGGGGTATTTTTAATGCAATATTTTAACCGCCCATTAAATAAAACTTGATCTAGTGATAAACATAAAAAAATGTGATTATCGAGAGGCGATTGCTTCACTGTGATTAGTAACACTTTAATCTGGACCAACTAACGCTACTGAGATGAGACGGAGATTTCTTGCACATTGAAAATAGGTAGCTACAAATTAATATCTATTATCGCTGTAAGGAAATACTTTATCCCGGTGATGGATTCCCACAGACGAAATGTCGGCTAATGAAACACTCGGTCCTCCGCTCTGGGCCATATAACTTCTTGAAAGAGTTCATGCTGCCCGTGGATCGGACGCATCTCTGATTAATCAGGTATCGTCCAAACAAATCCCTGCCCGTGTAGCCCGCTAGAGCAAAACGAAATCCGCCGAGAGAATTTAGACTGACTCGCCGAGACAAATCTGTCGGGATGAATTAGACCTGTGCCGACAGATTCCATTCTATGCCCTGGCAACACGGAACGGATTTCAGACAGTGCAGGACAATAATTAAAGCTTTCTGGCTTAATGTTTACTGCCGCCGTGATAACAAGTTATGCGACGTAGACGACATCGTACGAGTACCTGCACTCAATGGCTGTTACTATGAAATCCGACAAGTTAAAAAAGAATTTGTTTGAAACAACTGCTAAAAAAGCCCATGGCATTGAAATAGATTGCTGCCATGTATCCTTTGGCAATCATTACAAAAGTAGGTACCTATTAGTGAATCATTTAAAACAATAAAATAATACATATTTGTAATAAGCATTTAATTTTTGGCCATAATTTGTAATCTGATAGTATTATTGTCCCAGCGTCTGGACGGTGTAGGCCCTCTGATTGGTCAAATTTAAATTGTCTGTTTCGGATAACTTGAATATTAAGACACAATTCCATACTAAAATAGGATCGCCTCATAATAATACGAGATTTCTTCATAAGCATCGTTTCTGCTCATATAATTTTTGGATAATATCGAAGAAAATATGTTTTAGAAAGTTCATAATCCATTGGATTAATTACATTACAATGAAAATTCTCCACAGTTACGTGATTATGTTTGACGTTTATAAAAATTCACGCGTTTCTTCAAGATGGCCGACAGAGCGCACCTCTGGCGGTTTAAAAACGAACCAAATACTTACCATTAACAAGCGTTTTATAAGAAGATTTCTTCTGGAAGCTTATCACTTTGTAATGGCATTTATCATTATTTTTTATATTTTTTTTTCTTATTAATTATATCTGATTTTATATTGGCATGTTTTCTAATTTCTAAAATTGCAAAATGATTTATTTGCGATGCTTTATATCCTGAGTGAAGTATTTTAAGACCTGAATTTTTATCGAAAGTGTGATCATTATTTAAAAGATTATTTGCAAACTCAGATTCACTATTTCCATTTATAGCCCTGCGATATTCTTTAGTTCTGACTTCAAAGTTTCTATTGGTTCTACCTTTGTAAAAGAAATTACAATCATCTCAATTGAGTTTTTAAACTCCTGTTTTTTTTGTTTGAATTTTGCTATCATTATTATTAAGAATATATTTCTTCATTGTTATTAGTGTAAAACGCCAGTTGAATGGTACCAGGATTGTTTATATATATATAATTTTAGAAGTATCGTTATCCACAAACAGAATTCTACGCCATTGTTTATTTCTATCTTTAGAAAGACCGTTTGAAGAGAATGTGTTTAATTTTTTTATTTAGTATTTCAACTATCAATTTATTAGAATAACCGTTATTAAATGCTATTTGTCTTATGAATATATTGTTTTATGGTTATATGCTATTTGTTTTTTTCAGGTCTTAAAATACTTCACGATAAATAATTTTGAAATTTTTGAAATGAGGAAACATATTAATATAAAAGCAGATGTAATTAACAAGAATTTTTTTATAAACTCTCTTTTAAATATTTTCCCACTCAACTGGTCTTTCCCGTCTAACGATATTGTAATTCCTAATTATTATAAACCCAGCCTACTCTTACTCCTCCCCCCTCCTTCCACTTCTTCTTTCTGAATTGCAATCTATATTTAATTTTTGACTTCGGTGTATACACAATAAAATGTAAACATTATATTTATTTATTTATTGGACAATTTGCATAGCGCCGCTTTTGTGAGATATCACCTCAGGGGCGCTATATTGTAATAATCTACCTTTATATATAGATTTTTACTCTCCTGATGAAGGTGTATATATAATCTAGCTTTAAACTTTATTAGATACAGTAACAGTTGTAGGTAAAGAATTACCACCAGTTGGAGTAAAATTAACACCTTTTAATTAAACCGACTGCTAATGTCACCGCACAATTACCCTCCTTTTATTCATAAACACGGGTACAATTAATCAATATGTAATAATCTATTATTTAAGTCAACTTTGTTAAAACTATCTTTAATTGTGACAAACTAAACGATATTGATTCAACTTATAGACATTGACGGTTGTAACACATATTTAAGCACTGCAAGTCTCCTATGAGCTAATTATATTAGGTACGATAACAGTTAATATCAGTTGTAGACATGTAGTCAATAATAGTGTTTCATTTGAAATAATCCATCACAAATACGTAAAATTTCATTTATTCAAACAACTGTCATTCTTATTATGCGTAAATTTAGAATGTTATTATTAATTAACTCCTTCCTGTTCCGTGTTTTAACAATATATATACTCACCCTCTCTCTGTGAATGTTCTAATATCTATCTATTAAATGTAACTGTTGTTAATATCACTTAAAATGGGCGAACCCCAAGCAAGAGCCGCCCGCAGGGCCTAGCAGAAAAAAACCCGCGGAGCGGGTTTTTAACTGCTAGTTACAATTATTATTTTATTTACAATAAAAGATATAAATTTGTTTTAGACCACTTTAATTTTAACTACACTCTACCGATTTCGGAAGCACTCTTCCTTCGTCAGGAGAATATTAAAACTATTAAAACTTCGTCAAACTATTGGTGACGAAGGAAGGGTGCTTCCGAAACCGGTAGAGTACAATTAAAATTAAAGTGGTCTAAAACAAATTTATATCTTTTATTGTAAATAAAATAATAATTTATCACGTTCTACAGACGTCACGTAATTTTAAAATTCACAACGCAATCAGCTTTAATCCCCTACTTTGCTTTAGCCTATTTTAATGAATATTTAAACAGTATGAAATAAAGTTAATCCAAATAATAACCACAAAAACAATTATTTAGCTTCATATCTCATTTTATAAAATAAATGTACAAGATCTTAAAACGTTGAAATTTCGAAAAAATGTTTTTTCTTTCTTTTTTCCTTGTACTATCATGTACAAGGATCAAGTATCACCTCCCGAAGTTTGTGCACTTTACCTCCGGACACAATGTATAAACGAAAATTAAAAAAGCTAATGCCGTGATAAAAAAGATTGAGTTAGAGGTAGTTTAAAAATTTTGCGTTGAATTTGGAATTTCAGACAAAAACAGATTTATATTAATCAAGACCTATAGACGATATCGAACGACAAAGGAGAGGCCTAAGCATAGTGTCCAATTTGACGGCCCGCAGATTTTGCAAATGCAGCAACATCGTTAAAAAAATACGGTTCAACGCATTCTGTACTATACGTGTGAAATATGGTGTCACTGCCGAGAAACCAAAACGGCAACAACATCTTCGAATTATTTTCGTGTTGTGCGATATCCACAATGGCAAACCAAGTTGGTTCTTCTGTGAATCGGTTTGCACAGGCGCGCATTAATTTATCAACACGCGTATAATTTTAATTACTGGTTTAATTATAGAAGCCAATACGCTCGGTGCGTCAAATGCGGCAGCCATTCTCAAAATACAAAGTTCATTGATTAAATTCTGCGGACAGTTGGCTTCCTCTCGGCCGATCGACCAAATTCAAGTCGTGTTTATATTGTCAAATCATTGATTTAGCGGATGCGGTACTGGCTTCAGGTGACGATTTATCTGCCAGTTTGACTGATGGCCACGACAAGGTGTCATCTTTAACTGTCAAGTTATTATTAAAAAATATTGGTTATGGCCGTAGGATCAGGAGAAAATGTACAGTGTTACATTATTTTTAGTGTAACTATTAATTATTTCTGTCATATGCCACTTTGTCCTATTAAATTAAAAATATAAATTTCTATGTTTGAACATTCTTATCTTTTACTTGTTGCTTTATTGGATGTGTGAGATCGCACAAACCTCCCCAAATTCCGGAATCAGAAGATTATTGTTATTTTTTATTATTATGAGAAACGAGGATATGTTACAAGGGAGCTGTTGCCTTCTAAAGATAATCAATTTGCTTACTGAAAACTGCTTACAAGGCGTGTAGAGGCGCATTATGATATAGGTATAGGAAATAGTTTAGAAAAGATACAGAGTGTGTATAAAAAATTATATTCTGATTTTTTCATAAATTAATATAATGCGATATCTTTATAACTTTACACAGAAACCTGTTTGTTTTCTGAAGCAGAAAAAATGTTAAGTTGTAAACTCTGGTTTTTCGAATAATTGTACATTTATATTTATTTATTAAAAGTTTCCTGGTTAGTCTTTTAAGCTCTCAGTGTTACTTTCACTATAAATTTATGAGAGTTTAAATATCCTTAAAACTTTCAAAACGCCATAATACAATTTGTTATAACAAGTATTTACTTCCTTCAAAGTAGATACGTACGGAAATATGGTGATTTACTTATTTGAATCTTGTTTCAAGTTCTAACAAGATATCATCGCATTGATTAACCCTAGAAAGATAACCATATTTTGTAGTACATAAAATATAACCATACGCTGCAGAGGCGCATAATATATTTATTATCTTTTAAAATTAAATACCTAGGTAATGTATTTCTTTAGCGGAATTATTTTAATGTGTGGTTAATGAACTAATAATAAAATACATTTTACTGAAATTATTTATTTATTTTAAACATTAAACTTAAATTAAAAAAACCTCTAGAAAAAAACAATAAAATTAACCGTATTCTGTTTACAGGAAAATATTATCACAAATTTATATTTTTTTTATATAAAACTAATTAAATTATTTTAATTTACTAATAAACTATAAAATAATCAGTCAAAACTATAATTATTTTGCTAAAAATTTGGTTTAGAGGCATTCAAAGAAAACATCTTTTTTGTGTTCGCCGCAAACTGTTTTTTTGCATTTGGCGCAAGTCATCATTGACATTCTTTTTTTTTACTTAAGCAAAAGCTGCAATACCGTCTTTTCTTGGCTGGAGGTTCTTCTTCATTATCACTAGAGCTCTGCACATCTGGATTCGGAAGAATATTGGTGATATTTTCTCGCACACGCTTGAGCAAAGTAGGAGCTTCGAGTCTTTCCGTCATCCACGGTTCAGATAACTGAGTGCTTAACTTTTTCATATATTCCCTTCTATTTAGAGGCTTTTCATGTTTCGCTAGAACGTTGTGACAGTAAATGACATAAGAATTGACGAATGCCATTTTCAGTATGCCATAAAGCATAGCCATTGGCCACCTATTGGTTTTTCTTGAACATGACATTGAGGAACACATTTGATCGAACGTGTCCACCCCGCCTTTAGTCTGATTATAATACATTATAATATCAGGCTTACCGGTTGTGGCGTTGATGACACCTTCTTCATCACACGATGATATCAGGTAAACCATCTTAGAGGGCTTCGGCTTGTACGAGACTAGGGTCAAACATCCATCATAGCAGAACATTGACGTGCCTACGGATCGAGACCGTGTATTTTTCAAGTCTTCGGGGATCTCCCGTTTATTGGATCGTATGGTTCCAACGAGGGTTAGTTTGTACGGCTCGTGAAGAAGGGATTTCGCGAGAGGAACCGAAGTGAACCAATTGTCACACGTAATATTCCGGTTTGTGCCATGCAAGGGCCGAGACAACTCCTTTACATAATATTCACCTTGTGGCAAACCATTAGTGTTTGTGGCTCTTCCAATATACGGCATTGCATTTAGCATGTACTTTGTTCCGCTATCACACATCATAGGGATTTTTATCCCGTATTTGCTGGGTTTATTGGGGATGTACATGCGGAATGGGCACCGTCCTCGAAACCCCAATAATTGCTCATCAATTGTGACGTGCTCACCCGGTGTATAATTCAGTTTACACTGAGTTATAAATAATTCCCACAGTTTTCTAATGGGAACAAGTGGATCTTCATGACGTAAGGAGGGCCGTATAGATTTGTCATCAAATCTCAGACATCTAATCAAGAAATCGAAACGATCTCTACTCATCACTGCCACGTAACGTGTTCCTGAAAAACTACTATTGAACAGCTCATCGGTAGACAAGTGATTGTCTTTCATCGCCGCACTCAAGGTCAGTATCCCAAACAAAGCTCGGACTTCTGTCATAGACGTATCTTTGAAAGTGGCTTTGGTCATGTTTTCTCGACGTTTTACAGAGATCTCAATATTCGTCCAACGGACGATCTCACCCACTATTTCGTCGGTAACAAACAAAGTAAAACATAATACTGGGTCATACACATTGCGACACATACGCGTTGGACCTCTGTTTGTGCGAATTATATTTATGGCAGATATCCTACCACGACTTTGTCCTTTTATTGTTGACCAGCAATGTTGGTTTTTACCCCTTAGCACACGGCGATCAGGAACAATTATACGGCGGTCACGACGTGATGTTTCCAAACTTCCAGGCTCTGAAGATACTGGTGGAGTTATAATGTCTTCATTTTGTGTATCATTCAATTCTTCTGGCACCTCATCATCGATGAACTCATCTTCATAGTCACTCTGCATTTCATCTTCACTCACATGATCTTCTGTTTCACTGCCACTCTCCTGATGTCCATCATGCTCGTTCTCTTCTTCTTCAGTTAAAAATCTCAATATTTGATCATCAGATATAATTCTTCGGCTCGTCATTATGAAGGTTAAAAAAACCATGCTAAAACAAACAATAAAATACCTATAATAAACATGTAATGTAAGTATAAACAAATTTATACTTTTACTAAAAGTCACGCAAAAGATAACCATACGCCTTTGGAGCGCATTACCTGGTCATAACTTGAAAAATATGGTACTTACCGCGTAAAAACGACCGTCCCGCGACGCTGTGCACCGACGACTGAGCTAATGAAAAAGGACAGCTAGATGCGCGAGCTCATTAGAAAGAGACAGCGTTTTCTTACCGTCGCGGGCGCCTCTGAGGCGTAGGTTATCTTTCTAGGGTTAATGAATTTTATTGCAGTACAGCATTCAATATCCCGAATAAATGAGTTTACTTAATCATACGGAACAGAAATAGTTTTAACTGTCAATCACTCCAGTCATATCTTCTGTGAAGTCTCTCGCAAAATATTAATGCTAAAACTTTAAAATAAAGCTTCAGTGTTTCATTAAATAATTATTTAAAATCTGAACTGGTTAAATTAAAAGTTAACAAAGTAAAATAAAAGATCTCTTTAAATGAAAACGTGCAAATGTAGGAATTCTCTTATAATTTATTGTCAGATTTTACCTTGAGTAGCTTATGTAGATTCAGATAGAGACATTATAATTAAATCTGTAGATAATTTAACTCCCCGAATTCTTCAGAGACAACCCATCGAATTCTCTTGTAATTCTGGGATTACATGTTAATGTCGGAGACGTTTGTTGGCAACAGTAAAAACTAACCGCATACCACACGAGCTCTTTATACTTTTAAAATGTTTCTTTCTAAAAATATCCCAGCAACACTTTAGACAGATAGATATCTACTATAAATTCGTATTTTTAAAATGTTTCTTTCTAAAAATATCCCAGCAACACTTTAGACAGATAGATATCTACTTTAAATTCGTATTTTTAAAATGTGTCTTTCTAAAAATATCCCAGCAACACTTTACACTGATAGATATCTACTTTAAATTCGTATTTTTAAAATGTTTCTTTCTAAAAATATCCCAGTAACACTTTAGACAGATAGAAATCTATTTTTATTTTGTATTTTTATCAACTGTTATTGGAAACTTGCAATGTGAAAATAATGGAAATATACTATAGAATATGTTCCAATTCATCAAAAAATAGACAAATTTATTTAATAAAATTGTTTACAATTTGTATCCGTAGTAACACGTTATTTGGTATTGAAACGTAATATTTTCAATTATTATTCGTAGTTAAAACTTGACCCTACCGACTTACAGTCAAGCTTTCAACTACCGGTAGATATATTTACCAACTTTATTGAAAGAAATAGGTAATACAACTTAGAAACTTTTCATAAACCACTTTAAATCAAAAATAATCTACATGTTTCAAAGCCTATGTCTTCTTCGTTGACGCCATAAAGTAATTTTGCAACTATTGAAGAAGTATTTTATAATTAATTCCAAGTTATTTTTTGAAAGCTTAATGAGAAACGTTTTCCATACCTACTGTCATTTCAATTAACTGAAAAACAACTTTATGTCCTGAAGTGAGCTTATCAAAACAACTAGAACGGGCTATAAACTTGGCATCAGCTGCATTGTATCACTGCCTTCAACATAAGAAGCTTTAAGCGGAATAATTATATTTCTTGATCTCCTGCAGCTTTAATACAAATGATTGTCATTTCCATGGTGACACGAGAGCTTTCCTTCCAGTTGTCTCTTTTGAATGAAGTTATTCTACTGCTGGTGCAATGTGACAACTAGGTACTTAGGAAGCTACTATTATAATTGCTTTGTACGGAATAATTGAAAACAACTTCTCGCAGAATTGCTTAAGTTCATTTTCTAGTTAGAAGCGACCTAACAATACTACAGGTTGCTTCACAAAAACAAAAGGATTTGTTTACAACTGAGAACTGCTTCAAAATGATTCAGTGCAAACAAAATTGTTTGTATCGAGTCTAAAGAAACTTAAAAGGATATTAGATAGACAACTTTCAATTACATTTATCCATAAAATGTATATTAAACGGTATTTCGCAAATATAAATATAGATATAAATACAGATATCGTAATAAAAATGCTTTTCCCTTCAAAATGTTTGAAGCCACATTACAAGTGATTTAATACTCGTATGTAAGCCAAACAATGTAACATTCTTGAAATCCGAAAACTACAGACTGAGCTTTTACCTTCCGCCGGAACAAAGAGTTATTGCATTTATCATAGGCAATATAAGGCAATGGTTATTTGATGTTGCCGTTCTGTGGGTTACGTTTTGTATTCTATTGACGTTGTTATTGAATTACAAATGGCAGGGAATTCTCTTTCAGAAAGGCACTTTCTTAAGGAAAATAGGAATTTCTGAAGAATTTTTAGCGGATATTAGATGTGAATTATATGTTTAAAATTGTTTGTTTCAGTTTATACGACAGTGGGAAAAGCAGGTCTTTTGCAATTAGAGTTAATTGGAAAACATTGCATTTAGTTTTGCAAATCAAACCTTGCTCAAAAATCTAGAGACACGGCTTTATACACCTTATAAACAATAATACAAAAAAAATATACTTAGGATTGTGTGTATTTCTAACAGTGATCTCCTTGCCAAACGTCACTGAGAAGCAGCCTTTTATCTAGCATACACCTACCAATTGTTATAATCGAGAAAGGAACAACTTATTATGTTGAATTATTAGATCTGTGTTAGGTAAGGCGCACTACAGGGAAATTTTAAGAATATGACCTAAAATACTAAATAACCGTTTTTTAAGTTTGTTATATTAAAGCGCACTTTATGTGAAATGACACTAAACTACGCTATATAAATGCTGTGTTATTATTATTAACGAGTGTACCAGGTACCTTCTACCTACGCTTTGATCGAATTTGAATATGAGAAACGTTTTTACAGCTTATTCAAATAATTATACTACGAACCTTGGAGGAAATATTATTTATTTTTCTTCCATGCTGTGAACAAACTTTTTTAAATTTATTTTTGGAATAACTCAATGCGTAAAACCACAAATTGTACTGTTTAATTATTGAAGACAATATTAGCGATTCTTAAACGAAAATTTGAAACTGAAAAAGATACGTCCTTTATTATTCTGATTTTTCTGTTTAAAATTTTCGTTTCATAATTGCTAATATTGTGTTTAATAATTCAATTTTTAATGTTATCAGTCGAATTTTATTTACTAAAGTCAAATAACATGTATGAAACATGCTATATGCAAACAACCCATCCGTTTGAGAACCTTCTGTATTCACGTAAACCCTGGTTGCTGTTCCTATATCAAGATTCATTCTTGCAAGTATCGATTTAATGGGTGTAGATGTTTTGGATCTATGGGGGTTTTGGTATTTGAAAACCCACATTTAAAAAAAGAACTAAAAATTATGTGCTCAGACAAAAGAGTTGCATTCTACAAACAAATATTCTTATATAGGTTTTCTTCATGTTTTTACACATTGAACTTTCTTTCGTAGGCAGATGTGTCGACTTTTGTCGACATTTGGTTTCCGTGTCTACTGTCTTTTGCCCGCGGCTCCTGCGCTGAATGGAGCTGCCACCTTCCCATTCATGACGTCTTTAGTGAACAGGAGGATGATATTACCTAGAACAAAAAGAAAAAAAACGGCCATTAATGAAAGTTTTTAAGGTTGAGTGGTGAAGAGAATTCATGAAGATTTAGGGTGTATTAAACAGGTATATATTTTTAAATTATAAAAGCGGGTAGGTTATTGAGTAAGATATGAAAGGCTCTTCAAACTACAGGTTTAAACTCTCTGATACCATTAAAATATATAACAAAAACAACAACGTCACTAATTAGGAACTAGAGTGAAAAATATTATGGCTTAAAAAATATTTTTATATACGACCAAATTGCTGATCCCGTTTATAAAATTTTGATATATTTATATGTAGGTATACGTAAAATTAATAAATCGGGTTCTGACAGATCTCTGAATATTCCCTAAAAATGCGGGCAATTTTTCTGCATGGACCACTGCGGTATACAAATTATTTCAAAATTTTCACGTATTTTTTAGTCTTGTTAATTATTTATGTTGGATTTGTTATTTCATACTGACCCTTGTGGGAATGGCCGAACTCTTAACCGACAAAACCTAGTTACCTATGACGTGACGCGAATCACTCAAGATTATTTTAACCATGAAAACCAATTAAATAAAATACAATATCGATATTAATGTTAGAAGGTTCATTGAAAAAAAATTACTTGGATCCCTTATTTGTAGTGAAAAATGCATCAATTGCATTGAAAATTGGGAGTAATATACGGTTAAATTTTAATCGCTTAACCGATAACCTAAACCTGAAGAAAGTGATGAAGGGAGAAACTTTCGAAGAAAGATAAACAATAGTTATCAAGTTTCTAAAGCGTATCCAAAGCTCTCCAAGCAGTGCACTAATCCCGTGAAGAATAGAAAAAGCAAAATATTACTAAGGCAGTTGAAGGGAATATGGGTATATCTAATAAAATCGTGTAAATAAAGAATTGAATTCAAAAGTATAATTCGCTAAATATTTAGAGATATTTTCATGTTTAAAAATTTTAAGAATGGTAAGTTTTAAATGATGATTTTTACTTTTCATATTATTGTTAAAAAAATAAAATTGTATATTTTAAAAAGCACAGGAAGAGGCAGAATCAGGTACAGGGGCGGAGGGGCGTCTAGGAATACTTGAAAAGGGCTGACAAGGGTGGAAAATGGTGGAAAAGCCTCGCAGGGAGGGAGCCTACGCGACTGTCTGGCGAAGGAAGAGGTTTAATACCCCGTCCTGTCTATTGTTTATCTGTTTTAAACATCCTGCTCTGCTTGTATGAAATATTATACAGGGGTTAGAAAATGATGCAGCTTTATTTTAAAAAAAGCTTTGTGCGTGGTCATGATTTTAAAATATTTAAAATGAAATTATTTTAAGGTTTTTTAAAAGCTAGAGGTCAAGCACGGACGATTAAAAAAGCCACACGGATTTCTTCAATATCGTATTAACACTCTATCATTTATGGACAAAATCTATCATTTATGGTCAGTTAGCGATATTTGCGAATAAGGTCAAAGCCGCTGCTTTCAGCGCAGCCTGCAAAGAGTCGGATAAGCTGTCTATATGTCTATATGCACAACTTTTTGGATAATGTCGTTCGTTATGAAAAATAAATGGCTTGTCAATGAATGGAGGTGAACTAATTTGAAAACTTAGAATTGAAAGAAATCGTATACACGGTCCATAAACTTAATTCATTCGTCTAGGACGCGATCAATGGATTCCATTCCAGCCTGTAGAAACAAAAGTTGTGACTTATGACTAAAGACTTCATGAACTCCCTTTTTAAAAGGTACATGCGGACTGCCAATGTATAGTAAAGTTAGTATTTCAGTTCGACATTTGTACCTCAAGTAACCGTCTGACGTTTAGGATTGTCAATTCATAGAAAATACTTTCAGTGTTGCATCGGTAGTTACGACTATCGATCCGATATTATAAAGTTATCGATTTCACTGTACTCAATTATTTTTTTTTATTAATAATCCTTATAATTTGGAAATTGCCAAAATCATAATGATATTATTATACTCGTGAGTAACCCGTTCTATTGTATCCACAATGTTAGAATGTTATTATTTAGTTGGGGATGTGAATGCAAAATTTAATAAGTTAATTAGAACAAGTTTGTAGGTGTAGCACGAAAATGGTTCCACACCAGTAAACCAGTTTTTGATGGTGTCTTGTCTCTTACCTAGCAAAACGGCGACACTGAGCAACACTATTAGCCTTTTAGTTATATAGAAAGTTATAAAAGTTGTTTCAATAGATAAAAAAGTCATCTTGAAGAGGAATTAAACTATGAATTAAAGTTTAAAGGTAAGAAATAAAGAAAAAAAAAGTGGGTGTGTCAAGCCTACGCAAGACAGAAGTGAAACTTCTAGTTTCAGCTGATGCTTGGCGTGGCGCAGTTCGCTGGTGTCTGAGAGAGAGGAAAGAAGAGAAGAGAGAGAACGTTCGTGAGCGGCTCCCCCACCTCAACAAGGTTTCACTTCAAAAATGCCACAGCCGAGAATCGAACCTCGCTTAACTGATTGAAAGCCAACCACGCTGAGCACCAACTGTAAGCAAAGCCGCATAAATTGATTATATTATGTAGGTTCTGAAAATATGAGAGCTTGTTATGTTTTATAATGTTACCTACATCACACCCAAAATATAATATATTTTTAAAAATAATGTACAATGTACAGAAATAGAATCCCACACAAGATCGCGTAGTGCGCTCTAGCGAACGGATATTTTATCAGAGGGAGATAGTTTTAATTTTTTTTTCTGTAAATTATTACATATTATCAAAATAAATAAATTAATTAAATAAATGTAATACAATTATCATAATATACGGATTAGATAATAATTTTAATCCAACACAATAACGCAAAGCGCGCTCTAGCGGAGTAATGTTTTATCACAGTGAGATAAGTGTTTTTATTATTTTGCAATATTATTTTCTTTTAAAAAATGTTCTGACCTACTAAAAAATAAGATATTGAATGAAAAAGGCGTTAAAAACAAAAAAATAATGTGCGATGGCCGAGAATCGAACTCGGATCAACTGCTTGGAAGGCAACTATGCTGACCATTACACCACCAACGCCAGTTGTCGGGATGAGCTAAGAAGCATTTATATGTTACTTCAAAACTTTGACTAGATCAAATGAACTTTAATCGGTGGTGGGGGTACCCGCATTTTCGTTTCGGTCATGAGTCGGTTTTACTCCGGTCCTCGAAATTGCATGACGCGCGTAAAGAAGTTTCACTTCAAAAATGTTCATGGTCCGATCCTTCGATTGACTTGTTATCTTTTTCATGAACCCTTTTCAAGTAGTAATTAATAACTGTATGTAAACCACAACATATTTCGAAACCAATGGTACCTCCACGAGGATTCAAAGTATTCTGAAAAATTAAAATGACAATTTTTAATTTTTTTTAATTTTTAATTTTTTTTATTTTATTTAAAGTTTTTTTACAGGTTTTTTTTCGATGTCTGTTCACTGTGATAAACCTGTGTCGAGACAGACGTATTGAGTACATAAATTAATGCTTACAGATTATTTGATACATATAATATTTCATTACATTAAATGACATGTTGAAAATGATAAAAATAATAAATAATTATAATAAATGATAAATTGGTTAATCAGCATCTAGTTGGAGTACATACTTATGAGGGGATTTTAATAATATTTTTGATCTTGGATCTGTCTTGGCTGATGATCTAAGACTTGATGTCTGTTTTATATTTAAAAAAAATTCATTTTAATGGCTAGTGGGAGAGCATTATATAGCCTTGTTGCAAAATATCTAAAATTTATCTGGCCAAAAGTTGTTTTAGCGAAAGGGATTTGTAAGAGATTATGTCCTTTGGTTCTAGTATCACGATTTGGAGTTTGGACATTGTCAAAAGTAGTTTTGTGTTTGAAAAGGTATGCTAGTATGTTTTTGGCATAAAGTTGCCTAATGTCCATAACACAGATTTTCCTAAAGATTTCATCCGAGCTGCTTGTGATTGGTAGTTTGAGGATAATCTTTATTATAAGTTTCTGAGCTTTAGATATTGGATCAATGGCGGCAGCCTTTGCTCCTCCCCATGCTATGATACCATACTCTATTAAAGATTGACAAAGTGCATAGTAGATTGTTTTGAGCTGGCTTAAGTTGAGAAAGTTGCGAGTTTGTCTAAAAAAGTAAATAAATTTTCTAAGTTTGTTTGCTGTAGTGGTTATATGTTGTTTCCACTTCAAATTGCTGTCAAAAATAATACCTGAGTATTTAATTTTAGGAACCTGTTCTAAATAAGGGCAATCGCATGTTATCGTATTTGTCAGGTTGCAAACACATATTTTAATTTGATTTTCTGGGGTTCTTAAGGAAGGATTAATACTAAATTCAATGTATTTAGTTTTGGTCACATTCATTGTTAGTTTATTATTTTTAACCATCTTTTAACAACAGTTATGCCCCTGTTAGCTTTTATGTATACATCATTCCAATTGCTTGATTTGAAGAGGAGAATCGTATTATAAGCACAGTAAGCACAATTATGAAATTTTGTGGCGGGAGAAAATAATCAATGAAGGAAGTATTGTGAAACAATAATTATTACATGCGTACAACAAAAACTCCTAGAATTTAATCAAACAGAAGATTTAGAAGTCTTATTAATCATATATTCACAACTAAAACGAGTTATTTTCAAAAATAGTTTTTCAAGCTTTTTTCAATCAGTTGGAGTTAAATTAAAATTTTAATTTAAACTTAACAAAATCTGAGCGAAATTTTCCGCACTCTTTCGAAATTGCAATGGAATCCAAGTATTATCAATTCAAGAGCCCTCGTGGCTCGTTCCGCAGCACCCCGCGCCGCAAACGCGCGGGCTCTTCGCGGGCTGGGAGGCCTAGAGAGTGGAAGCCCCTTCCTGTGCCGTGCCGTGCCCTGCAATTGCGGGGAATTACGGGAAAGCCACCAGCCACCTCACTTTCTACTCGTGCCTCTGTTGCGAGTAACCCACGAGGGTGCGGTTTTAAAATTGCATGCGGCGTTCTAAAGATATCAGATTTTCTTGGTTTATTTTCTTTGGGTTTTTTTGTTTGGTTTCAGAAATCCAAAAAATGATTTAAATATTATGTCATTACTAAAACTAAATATCCGTAATACGATAAATGATTCAAATTCTAGACCAAACACTTTTAGTACTCGTATAATGCTCTTGTGCGTTATCGTAAGAAGCTATAAGGTAACTACTACCTACACACGGTAGGCTAATTTACCATGTAGAAGCGGGAACAAAAGAAAAAACGAAGGGAAAAAAGTGGGAACCTCTGGTATAAGGTTTCCACTTTTTTGCCCCGTAGACCATTTCTTGTCCCTGTCTGCCGAATATTGAATTTTCCTAAACTTATTAACGTCCCATGTGAAAATAATTTATTTTTTTCGTAAGAAAATTCCTTTCTCTTGTCTGCCCAACAACCGGGTGGCGGTATAATTCCTATTCTTCCTATAGTTCCTGTAGTTCCTATTCATTATATTGTGCAGACAGGGATGCCCTTGTGAGGTATTATGCAAAATGAAAATGAAGCAGGATAAGCAACGGGAATTTCTTTCTGTAGCTAGAACCTCCCCTTAAGTTCTTTATTAGTTCTTATTCAGGTCAGTTCTTCTTGTCATATGATATCCGATTCTTCAACGTTCCATTTCCACAGTCAAAATGCCCTCAAACTTAATTTTGAAGTCGGTTTGAAGTACATTAAAATTTTGAATGTAGAAAAAAATGTCATTGCAAAAATAAGTTGGGAACTAGGAAAATTCGCGGCTTCCAAAGTACAATTTTTTGCTTCAATAAATTAATTCTGACAAGAAAAGGAAGGTAGACTCTACTTATGAACTTCAATAAAAAAAATTACCAAATATCAAATAAGTAATTTCTCAGTCTATTATTAGTTCTACGTAAACAGTATTATTTGTGTTAGGTGTATTGTGTCATTTACGGAACTCCTGAATATGATTTGATGTAAATGGGGATCCGCTCGTATGTACCTCCATTTGAATCTCGTGTAACCCCAATTTTTTTTCTGGCTGACAGGGACCCCCAACAAGCCGATATCGACCCATGGGGGTCCATATAGACCACTTTCTGAACCTCTTATGTAAACAATACACGTTATTCCAAATTTGAAGACGTCACAATATTCACGGTTTTCAATAATTTCATCAAATGAAATCTACTCTAAAATCTAATGACATTTCAACCACAATTATTCATCTTCTAGACCGTACTTCAAATTCCATCAGTGCGAGCTATTTGGTTTCAATATTAATTTAACCCCAAACTAATTTACCTACCGTCGAAGGGTTAGACATACATAGCTATGGATCTGTTTTATACATATTGCTCTCAGAATTTCTCCCGCGCCCTTCAGACCTGCTTTCTCCGAGGGTTGCAGAAGTTGCCGGCGGGTGGGGTGGGCGGGACAGGGGGTAGGGGCGGTAAGGGGTGAGGGAGGATCTCGTGGCCACTCGAAGGCTTCCCGCCACTCGATAGCTCAAGGGATTTTTAGATTTTACTCCACTCTCCCATGTGAAAAGGACCCAAAGAAAATCGACAGGTTTAAGCATTTTTTCTCCGCAGATACTTGTGTTTTGTATCGCATTTTTTTTAAAACATGAATTATTAACAAAACATTATTTAAAAAAAAATTACAATAAAAACATAATTTATAAAATAAGATTAATTACTAGATTGGGTTAGTTCCTATCCATTAATATCCTACATTTACTAAAACTAATAATTCCAAGTAAGTTTAGTAAGCATCTACTCTTTCTTTTTTAATTGATCCCACACAGGAAGCCCTGAGAAAATAATTTTACTCAGGGCCAGTATCATCTTTGGGGATGCTGTGTGGAGTTTCCCTTTAGGGTTATGAAGGAGAGGAAGTTCTGGGAAAGAAAACGATATGAGGGCTGGGTAGGAATATATTATACGGTTCAATGCGTCCAAGAGTGACGGACGAATGCTACATCCCTCCCGCTGTGGCGCAAGGCGATGGGTTAAAAGAGACTAGTTAGTTGAAGAGGACAAAAGGTCTCCCCAAAGCAGCCTCTCCCGATCTGGCAAGCCAAGCAGCTGGTGGGCAGGCGCATCCTGACCACACCTCACTCGATGAACCGGGGCACCTTTGCTAAATCACCAAACGTAGCAAACCACTTGGGGTGACTTATGGCAGAGGTGTTGGTTACCCAATAAATGGTCCCCAGGGCGGCGGTACCCTAACCCGCTTCCCAAATTTAAAATTAATTATAATAATTAAAATTAATTATATACTGTATATTTCATGTAACATTTTTTTATAAGAATTTAAAATAACTTATTATACAATATTTCTAAAGAAACGTCACTATCTCAATGATAATTCTCTTTCCCTACCCCCGCTCCAACATTAATCAAATGGGGATGGCATTGTCTCTGTGTATGTCTCCTGTCAATAAAAGTATCCAAGCCCAACTTACTAAACTAACTTAAGCTAACCTAACCTAACCCAACGTATCATGTTTTGTTTTATCCGATTAAAAAAACAAACTCACAGTGGAAAGAATAAGAAAACTTATTTATGTCTTCTATATCATACGTAACATATTAAACTAGAAAACTATCAAAAAAATTTGATTATGCAATAAGACATGCAATAAGGCATTTAATGCTATCTTACACCCCATAAAACAATTCAAAGAATAATTACTAATATTATCTTTAGTAAACCATACGACCGACGTCCCAACTATAGAGAAATTTCGGGAATTTAATGTACGATATACCACAGAATTGTATTAAGTGAACCCCTTATCTCAAATTTATAAAGAATATTTCACCAATAAAATTCAAATTCAATTTCATTTTAAAATAAAAGCAATAGATTCAAAACAATGTGCCTAATAGCCATCCCAATGCTAAGAACAACCACGGTTCTGTACTACTATTTGAATTTAGGCATGAAATGGTACAACATATTACTGTCGAAAATCAAAATTAAGGTAACTGAAACATTGAAATATGAACAATTCAAAAAGTAAATTAACTCTCTGAAATTGGATAATGATATATTGTACCCTTAATAAACGTTTACTTAATCTATACTATCTAGCATTTAAAAAAAAAATATTTTTTGGCTATTGTTGTAAATTATATTTGTATATTATGTTTGTAGTTATTTAATGAGTTTTGGAATATCGTTTACACATCGCCTTTTAAGAGTTATTTTATTTTTTTATATACTTAACCCTCCCATTAACACGAGCTCCTAGAGTTGACCTTCTGGAGTAGTAGAATAATTAGGTTAATACTCCCCCCCATAAACAGGAGCTCCTTGAGCTCACCTTATGGAGAAATTGAATGTTTTGGTAAATACTCCTCCCATAAACACGAGGTCCTGAAGCTCACTTAATGGAGTAGAAGAATAATTAGATAAATACTCTTCCGAGATTCAGGAGCTCACCTTATGGAGTAGTAGAATAATTAGCTAAATACTCTTACCTATAAACACAAGGACCTGGAGCTCACATTATGGAGTAGTGGTATAATTAGGTTAATACTCCTCCCATAAACACGAGCTCCTGGAGCTCACCTTATGGAGTAGTAGAATAATTAGGTAAATACTCTTCCTTATAAACACGAGGTCCTGGAGCTCACCTTATGGAGCATTGGAATAATTAGGTTGATAGTCCTTCCATAAACACGATCTCCCGGAACTCACCTTATGGAGTAGTAGAATAATTAGGAAAAAAATATTTGCTTATTGTTATAATTAGAAATCTTTTATTTAATTGAAAATACAAATAAAAAATAAATTTACACAAAAAAGTGTACAGCATAAATTACACACGTAGGGGACGAAAAAAACTGTTTTAATATACTATTAATATGTAATAACTCCAAAGAGCGGTGTTTTAGCAAAGTGTTCCCCTGCGATTCCGGAATGTCTCTAAGTTCATGCAAGAAACCAAAAAACATTTGTACGCGTTGCTCCCTCCCTCCGTTCTTGTTGGGCGCCTTCTGTCACGTGGTACTAAATGGTCCCGGGGTGCGACCATTAAGAGGTCCGGTCGCGCATACGAACGGCGTCATTTCCAGCGACGGAGGAGCCTCCGCTCAGATACAGCCTCCGAACTCTAACTGGGACCTCCTATAGCCTGACTTGGAAGACGTCCACGGCGTCGATTATATTTATTAGCTCGCTTCTGAACCGGAGTCGTGCAGAGATGATGTATTTTTGAAGATTAAATTAACATCACGTACTTACAAATTCTTTGTAAATTATTCGAATAATAGCATAATATAAAAAGAAGAGTCGTAGAATAATCTCAGTACTGTCCTGATGAGAAGATGCCATCGAGAATTTACAAAAAACAAATCTTTTAGATTCTTTTGAACATTATTCTGATTCTTCTCCACGCTTCCCTCAGTCTCACAATATTCTGCCAATTGGGGATGCCAGTCAAAAATATTTTGCGGTAGTGATATTAATTAAAAAAAATAGTATTCGCAGGATCAATTGTTAGATTAATAAATAACAGTTTTTCACGGGGAAAATACGTATGTTTAAATGATAAAGTTTATTTCTATTAAGTCGTAAATGGTTAAAAAAAACAAATATCATATATTATGTATAAAAATATCTTGAATATTTATTCACTTCAACATTTTTCAACCACCTTCAATAAAATATCATCCGTGTGGGGGAGAATAGAAAGAAAATCAATCGTTATTATCATAGCGAGTAAGAATGCAAATAGCCGAGCGTAAATAGTATCAACCCTTAGTTAAGATTCTTTAGAAAACTAAACCAAATTCGATCCCCGACAAAGCCTTTGTATTTTAAGCGGACACTTTGGCTATAACTATCTTAATTCGTTCAATTTGGTCCAGGGTCGCAGAAAATGACTCGGAATGAATATCGCCGGTAAAGGGCCAAACACAACACAACGTTTGATCAGGAACACAATACCCCATTGTTAAGGACGGCTGATCACGTGGAATATTGACACAGGATCCGCTGTCACGTGGAGGGGGTCGTATTGAACAAAAGACCGGCTTTGGAGTTCGGAATTAGGCAGATATTATTATCGGCAAGTGTATTTGGACACTTGTGTAACCTAAGAGTATGGATTTCAACCAACCAACCCTCTGCCAAAATAAGGGTCACCGTGGAAGGCTTTTATTTTTTGTCATGGTTAATTTTCCATGACAACCTTTGTTACACAGGTAATTTGGGTGGAGATATCAAAGATTTATTTTATTGATAGATTTGTAGAAATGACGAAGTAAACATCACTTGGAAATATATCATGAATTAAATAGATCAATAATTATTTAAGAAGAAGATAATATTAATAAACCACTAGGAATCGAACTCAAAATCTCTTGTCTTACCGGGACAGACGTCTTAAACCACTCAACTACTACTCAACTTGGGAACTATTTATTAAACGTCATATCCATCGATATTATATTTCAAATTTAGAATTAACAATATCATCTGACAAACTATTTTTCCCATATTTTTGTTAGCTTCTTTTTTTTAATTTCTAACGAAATATGTTTGTAACGTAGATAGTGTCTAGGTTAGTATATGTAGACCAAAAATTATTTCAAATACCTGCTATGTATATAAATTATAATTTATTAGGATTAACTTTATTGAAGATTAAGGTTTGTCAGTTTTTACGTTAATATTTTAATTAAAAAATTGACTTAAAATTAAATCAAACTTTTTGTTGCTAAAATTAGCATCTCGCCTTTTTTCAAATGTTCAGGTTTTACATATGTTTTTTTAAAATTGAAATTTGTGAAAACTTTAATAATATCTATTAACCACCTCAATATTAATGTATAATTTGACGCAGAAATGATTACAATACATAAAATGGCAATATTATAAACTGAAGCACTATTTCAATCGAATCGACAGCTAGGTGTGACTCCTAATATGACCAATAAAATACAATAAAAGCTTTATTTTGGGGTTAAATAAATTCGAAAGAAGCCAGCTAATCAGCTTTGAGGGTTAAAGTGGAAGACAAAAGCTTAAGACAGAGATGTGAAAACAATTCAAGCCCTAACAGTTCTGGATCCGCTTAACCTTTATATAGAAATATTTATTTAGTAGAGTGTTTGTAGAAACCTCTCAGTCACTTCGCAACAAATGTGCTCATACATAAAGCTCCGAACTATTTCTAAAAATCTCAAGCACCAAGCTTATTCCACTCCAAGCAATTGAAGTTGACATATCGTAATCTTAGTAAAATCTGCGATATTTTTCTTTGGCTCGAATGTTACTTGTACCACAAAGTTATCCCGAAACTTCATACAATAGTGCAGTGTTTCCTAAACCATGAATCGCGATCGCGCAAAAGAAAACTGATGGGTCAACAAAACACAAAGAGATGGGTGTCTCTGTTAAGTGTTGTCAATTCAATTATGACTTTTCAAAAAACATTGTTTCTCAATATAGGGCGCTCGCCCACCGACGCAGTATGAATGTTTTGTGAGCAATTCCCAAATCATTATGACTTTCCAAGAAAAAAGATGGCTACACTATTTTATAAAAATGTTATTATGACTTTTATTGAGATTAAAGTTTATTTTTATTTACTATTAGGTTCAATTGCAAAGTTTGTTTGTAGGCATAAAGTATAATATAATTATCAGTCAGTAGCAGTCCCCACTAGGGTTTCCTGTTCTGAGGAGGGCTGTACTTTTTAAACTTTTGTATTTAGTTTCACGTTGTCTTTACATCGTCTTCAAAATGTTTGTAAGTTAAATATCACTTTTTTCTCTCAGCCAAGTTTCGTTAATTCGTGTGTTTGTGGGCTTGTAATAAAAATATATATTATTTGTATTTAATGCATTTTTTGATAACCTTCCCCTTGCAATCACGCAATTTTCACTCTTTAAATATTTATTGACTCCAATGAAAGAAAATAATTTGCCTTCGGCGCTTGTCATGTGGGTGCATGGAAATTTTGACTTCTCAATAAATTAATTACTGATAAATTTTTCATAATCCTAATATTTCTTTTGTAAGAGTAAAGTTTTCATTATTCAAATATTTATTTGAAAATTGTTTTCACATTTTAGTAGATTTTTGTTTTATTTTACCACTGTAGAGAAGTACCGTAAAAGTGTAATTCAAAGTATATTCAATATCGAAATTCTTTCATTAACATATAAACAATTTCAATGACCTGTCTGGGGCGTAAGAATAGAATTTATGAAAACCGCCTTGACATAAACATTTAATGAGTCGGTCAAGAAGGTGAAATATAAGTATAGCAAAAAAATCTTTGAATCATTGCATTGAAATACATTATTTTGTAAGACAAAAAAACAAGGAGTTGGCACACTACTTACTTCATGTGAAACATCAACAAACAGTACTAGCGTTGTCACACCGTTTTCCGCAATGGTAAGTGAACAGGACGACCACAGAACGTTTTCTCGGCTCACACTCTTTGCTTGATTCACATTCATACATCATTTGATAGATACTCTTCCTTCTGACACTTGTCATAACCCGACTCAATCATTATTTGATTAACCTGATCATACCGCGTCTTTCTCGCGTCCCTTCCATTCGCGACTTCAATCATTTCGTTTTCACTTCATATATTCTCCTGGCACCCCCCTAACAGTTCATTCTCCATTAATTATTTAATATTGAACAAAACTAATAAACTATAATCCCAAATAATGTTGTTAGTGTAATATATTTTTGATAATATTCCATTACGTCAAAGATAAAGCTCTTTTCCCAATTATTCAATTATTTATTTCATATTAATATTTACATTATGTTTGTATTTGCAAAACATAAGTAATACCTTAGATAAATTTGAAGAACATGTAATTTGAAGTTGTAATTATGCTTGCCTGGTCGAGATTAATTCCCAGCTAGCCTGTTCTAACGAATGAAAAAGTTACGTTGTAGGTGATTTTTTTTATTATTTGTACATTTACTGTTGAAACAATTCATTGGCTTTCGAATTAGTATTTTATGTGAGTTTACAATAAAAAATAATAAAATGAAAGATTTCGGTTTCCTCTCCTCCAAGTTCAATAAGCTATTCGGTATTTTTTTCGCAAAGGAAGACAATTCGCAGTTTCTTACCTTGCAGGGAACAGTTTGTGTTAAGATATTTTTGGTTCAAGATAGGTGTATATTTTTGGAATATTGTGGTAGCACTTACTGGGATTGTCAAATCATTTCTGCAAAGGATTTTGGTTTATGTGTGTGTTCGATTTTAATATTGTATTCTTTAATTTTTTTACATATGCATTAACTTTTTTTAGTTAATCTCTCACGTTCAGAACATTAAACTCTTTATAGAGCAAATTCACTAGGATATCTGTTATATTTCTTAGTTGTTTTTCCTAATTTGTCTTTTCCACCTAGTTTGTCATGCCTTGAAATATTTCGAAAAAATCACTCGTGACAATTTGATCCCATCTTATAAGTTCAATAATAATTATTAACACACGCGCGTAAAATAGGTACCCTCTCCACTCCGCATGTATGTAGTGTCTAGTACGTCGGTCGGTATAGTACAGGGAGGATAATGCAGGGAACATGTCGTATCGCAATCTCACCCCTTCCCCCGCTTCGGGCTCCTTTGTGCGGCTGATGACATGCTAATGACCAGCAAGGATGAGGGCGCAAGGGGCCGTGCACCGCGGGAAGCCTGTCTCATGCCGCCGGCCACAAGGATATCGGTAATTCTAAATTTCACGAATGAAAGCTTTGAAAATTGACGATTTGATGGTGTAATAAAATTAGTTTCTGAAAATATATATTTTTTTAATGATTTTATTGAGTATTTTAGAATAAGCCAGAGACGGTCGAGGAGTACATGGCACGAAAGACTGAATCACGTACACGAGTCAGAAGTTAGGAAATCTTTTTTTTTACAAATTTCTGTATTGAATGTGATATTAGATGTAAGGAACGCATGAGGAAGAAGAGGCACGACCAAGTGAATCAAATATAACAGTCAGAACATGTAATTATTAATTCTACGAGTGAAACCTCCACATTTTTTTAAATTTAAATAAAATCATTTTTTATAATATAATTATCAAGTTCTGCAAGTATTTTTTGGATTTGTTATTTCTGCAGCTGTCATGTCATGTTAAGAATCACAAAATGAGAGGAGTACGTTTGAGACCATGCAAGAATGTGAATGAATTAAGGAGAGTTTTGTTGTTGTCGATCATGGTGGTATTATGTTTTGGTGTATATTTTAGTAGAAATGCAATTTAATATTGTTGATTTCAAATACTTCCTTACCATTTTTACGTATAGCAGCTGTCTTTATGAAATATTATAAAACTTATTTAAAAGAATGTAAAATATGACTATTACTTGGCTATATTGACTCCCCGGATTCATAATTATCATATAAAGCCTAAAGGGGTATTTCGATTTTATATTAAAAAAGGAGTAAAAATTTTGACGAAATTGGGCAATAAAACTAGTGCGTAACAAAGGAAATTAAAAATATCTAGAATACCAGAATATGTTTTTCAAAGTGTGGTCATAAAGACGAAGGTTTGTTTTCAGTAGCTAAATCTATAAAAAATATTCAGAAATTGACATTTTGCAAAGCCCTGTATCTTCGAAAATTCTAGAATCGGAACATTTATAAGGTAAATTCGTGAGACTTCGTTCCTCTCCGTATAGCACTCGTTAGCGTCGACCTGTCCGGTGCACCGAGGCGTGACCCGTCGGTAAATGTTTACCTTCCGAATCACCGGCCTGCGAGAGAGGAAGGAGGTGAGTCACACTCACTTCTCCTGTTTCTGCTCTCCGGGTAAATAAAATGTCATTATCATTTACCTATTACCAGGGGAGAGCAGTCCACATAAGAACATAAGCTGCCTACTCTACCGAATAAAAACATAAAAATGAATGAAATTATTGCGAGAAATCAATCCACACTTTAAAAAATGTACGCGTTGCACCGACTACAATGCTAAGATATCAAAGGCAGGAACCAAATATGAAAATAACTACACGTCATACTAAAACAAAATTTTGTCTTCATTCACTTAGGTTCAGGGTTTTCCAATAAGATGTGTTATTTTGAATAGCCCTCTATTTCGGTAGATGTTACTTTTGAAGCTGTCATTCTTTGACATTTGACAAGTAGAAACTACGCCATTGATAAAAATGGAACGATACACGCTTCAACAACGCATTGAAATTATTAAAATTCACTTGAGTGAATCAAATGCAAATCATCTTGAGTGATGAGGCCCATTTCCACCTCGGTGGCTTCGTCAACAAGCAAAATTGTCGCACCTGGGGCTCGGAAAACCCAAGAGTTATTGTTGAAAAGCCTCTTTATCCTTAACATGTGACTTTTTGGTGCGGTTTATGGTCCGGCGGAGTCATTGGACCTTACTTTTTAGAAAATGAGGCTGGAGCAACAGTTACGGTGAATGGATTGCGCTATCGAGAGATGATTAATGATTTATTATGGCCGGAATTGCATGGTATTGATTTGGACAACTTTTACTTTCAACAAGACGGCGCTACGTGCCACACAAGCAACGAAACCATTGATCTTTTAGGATTGAATATCAAAATAATATCTCTTATTGGAAAACCCTGCATGTGCGATGCTCATTGAAGGAACGAAACGTTTGTGTCTTAAAAGGACGCGCCTGTTGCTACAAATCACAAATGTAGCAATCAGTTGACGGCCTCCGTGGCCGAGGGGAAGAGCTCTCGACTACCAAACCAGAGGTCGAGGATTCAAATCCTAGCGTGCGCAATTTAATTTTATTTGAGTAATTTTTGTTACTAATAAATTATATTAATAATAATTAATTTCACAATTTGCTCATATAAAATAATATACAGTATATTTGTGGCACGTTCCAGAGTGAAAGATACTCACAGTATCGCCCTGGTATAAAATCACCATTCAGAATTAAAACGTTGCTTGAAATCGTTAGCTTTAGCTATTGTTTGATGACCAGATCTGAATAGCGAGGTACTTCTCGAACTTCTTTTTCCTCATCCCCTTCCCCTCTCCATTACCTTCAGCCTCACAATATACCCCAATTGGCGATGCCATAGTCTTACTGGCTCCAGACGGTTGGGAGCAGTTGAAACGGTATTCACATAAAAATTTTGAAAATCAGTGTCATCTATCGGTAACTCTAATAATTAGTAGAACATTACTAATGAAATAATCATAAATCATTGGTTTTCTTGGTGCAGTCGGAAAAACATAGATTATATTTATAATCCAGCAATTGACTTGTAATATGCATAAATAAAGCGATTATTTGTATGTATGAAATGGCTTAGGTGATCCTCAACCATTCAATATCAGCTAAAACCTGCAACTTAGACATTCTTGGCAAAAAATTATCACGTCTGTTGTTTTTTTAGTTTTTTATTTCGCTACTTATTAATTCGCTATTTTTTCTACAGCTTCCCTGGCTAAAAACTTTATACACAGCACGTCATTACCTATTACCTACTATTTGCATAACAAAGAATCGGAGATGATTTATTTCGGACCAGTAAATAAACTTACCACCAACAAGATAATATGCTACCAGTCAATACGTTAAAATACTCGTATTATTCAGGCAGTCAATACACAACAAGTCAATATACTTACTAACGGTCAACATTCTGGCCGGTGAAAATGTGTTCGAATCTTCCAATGTTGAACAGCCTATTATTAAAAAAAAGTTAGGTTAGGTCAGTGTCCATGTGACAGAGTAACTAACTAACTGGATTATTGGTGATCTAACTTATCATGGACATCGTTAAATAAATACATCACTTTCTTTTTAAAAGCTAATTAAATGCTTAGGTAAGTACTCAAGGCACATCGTTTTTATGCTGCAATTATAACTAACTAACCAATTAGTCTTTTTCACAGAAGAGTTGTGCAGACACTTCTGTTTTTCACATTTTTGACTTGACCCGAATAAAATATTCGGTTCATTTGATCGTGCTGTGTATTTTCTTCCAAGACTTTTTATTCACCCTCTTGCGCGTCAACTTATTCCCCGGACACGCTTTTCCTCCCGCTCTACATGTAAGCAATATTTGAGTTTTCCTTCGGACTTGAATTCTTTTTCAGCAACGGTCATAATCGGTATATCTCAAGAGTATTAACGATATAAGAAACTGTTGTAACTCCGTGTTTGTTTCACAACTTAATTAAATAAAACTCCGGGGTCAACAAAACAATTTAGACTTTATTTTGAAAGATTCAATGAGCGCTGGTGGCTTCTTTAGCAGATGATAGGAATTATTCTGGCCCTCGACCTTGATAAATTATTGGGTTGCAATAATATTTACGATAGACTCGATCCCTGCATTTTTGACAGCTATGTGCTTTCTATAAACTATTATTTAGTGTCATGTACGAGTAACCTCTTAAACTACTTTCTACGATATCACAAACACTCAGAAAAAATTTTATTCAGCAACACCAATTGTTTGTAATTGTCCGCATTCTCTCGCGGATACAAAGTTCGCCATAGGTTTGTACATAAAGTGCTTGTTTTATTTATTATAGGAATTACTCTCCATGTCTATTCGTAGAAATCAAATTTATGAATCGGGCGTCTGGGCTGAGAGCCAACAGATGCATTTTGCAATTAGTTTTATCTGTGTTTTCTAAAGGCCTGAACAGAGAAGTGCATGTGCTGCAGCATAAATATTAAGCTTCATAAATTCAGTTCTTAAATAATTTCCTGCATAGAGTTGCTGCTCTTAATAATAATTACTCTTTTGTTATCTGCAATCCGATTATTGAAACAGATTAAATTTGTAATAAACTGTGTTTTGATGTTTGTTTTATACGAAAATGGAACAAAGTATGTCATGGTAAGATAATATTTCAGTTAGGTTCAATCAGTTTCTGATTAAAATGTCATTTTGTACTAAATGATTATATAATCTCACTGATTTTATTGGGTGGTACCTACTGAAGTTATCCTAATGCGAAATGATGATATAATTGATGAAGAGATTAATGTCTGCGTATCGACATTATTTCAACTCAAGCAAATGGAAAATCTGATATAATTTAGTATTTAAACTAGCCGGCTATAAAAAGATTCCCGGCAATAGCAAGGCCTTCAATTTTCCGTTCTTAATCGGTAAAGACGTTTAATGAATTAGGAGCCACCTCTGGGCTGGAGCCCCACAATACTTGATTCTGTGTAAAGGAGAGCGGTCCGTCTGATTGACAATCCGTTGATTGATTGTAATTACAGGCTAATGTACAGGCGCATTACGGGAATGCTAAGTCTGTTCTAAGGGTGTTTTAATGGGGCCTGCTCTAAGGAGCTTGCAGTATTGATCCCCAGTGAACAGGTGTGTGAAACACGACCCGTTCACAGTTGATGTTGGCTTCATGATAATGAGTCGTTTTTTCGATTCGTTTTGTGTACGTCGGCTAGTATGTGAAATGAGCTACCGGCATCTGTTTTTCCTCCTTCGTGTAATCCGAGCCTTTTCAAGACCCGCATTAATAAATCCTTTCCCACAATTCCTTCTTTAACCTGCGTCACGTTGGCGACATATTTCCCCTTTCTTTATACTGTACAAACAGAGGTGTTCTTGTGAGGTGTCACAAACAAAAATTCACAATCTTTAAATCAAATCAGTCAGTGTTTACGTAAACATTGATTTTATTAGGGATTCTCAACAGCAGTAAAAGAGTTTGGTATTCGGTCAAGTTCACTCATAGAAAATTATACATCAAATGTAATGATCATTACCATGTCACAAAAATTCATTTTAAAAATCAAGACCTACAATGCACAATCTCGAATCTAATCAGTTGGAACTTACGTAAACATTTGATTAGGGCCTCTCCACACCAGAAGAAGTGTTCGGTGTCCGAAGTTCATGTCGAGAGAGAGGATAGCGTGGTGCCTATTGCCTACCGCGCCACAGCCGTCAGCGACTGCCGGACGGGGTCGTGATCGTGACTGCCCAATGACATCTAATGAAATTTCAACTGCCTCCTCAGTGCGGCCAGCAAATCACTCTGGGCCACTTCACACGGACGTGTCTGTCAAATATTTACACAACGGCCACTGGACGTGCGAAGTGAACAAGTTTTTGAGCCACTCCGTTTATTTATTGTGCAGGGCGGGTAAATATATCGGACGATGCGCCAGGGGTGTATCAGGCTATAATCGAGAAGATGTCTGTATGTTTTTGTTTTATTAGGAAACAGTCAAAATGTGTGCATCCTTATAAAAAATATGAGATTATTAATTAAGGACTCCAATTTCTTGGTCATATAATGATGGATGACAAATACGAGTACCTCCAAGTAATATTCCAGGGAAGACATAGTGTAGGAAGTAGTCGCATCTAATGGTTTCAAAATGTGTACTATTTCACAGACAAAATAATGTATGTACCATATATTGTTAAAACGGTGGAATTACGAGTTACCGGCATCTCTTTTTCCTCCTTCATATAATCCGAGCCTTTTCAAGACCCCCATTGATAAATCCTTTCCTATTGCCCCCACTTTAACCCGCCTCACAATACTGCCCAACCGGGTGGCGACACGGCTCCCCTGTCTTCACACTGTACACATAGGGGCGCTCTTGTGAGCTGTCACATTAAAATTAATGCTAAATATTGCAAAAGCATGTGTTATGGTTTGAAAATTTGATCGCTTAGAAATATTATAGATTCTTTAATTAAACACTGTAAGTAGTCATGGCCTTGGAAACTATCAAACATTTTTTGACTAGATTTTTTAGAAGACCAGAAAAAAATACAGTATCAGACCTAAAAAAAACTTTTTTCCGTAAAATCTCGTATCTACGCCGTTTTCGGATATGGTTTTTTTTGTATAATGTTACATCTTTTTTTTTAGTTTTTTTATAATATCAGTAAACATTTTAATATTTGTGCCAGAACTTTGACGAAGTTTTTTTGCATGAATTAAAATAGGCATCATCCGAGGAAATGGCAAATTTCATCCCTATGCCATCTGCCGAAAGACTTTTCGAGGTGAATAAACGTATATTAAACTCGGATTTTTTTTTCAAATGTACAATGTACACTCATTTTTCATCCACAAGCTTCTAATGGAAGAGTAGTACATATCTTAAAATATAAAATAACCATTTGTAAAACCTGAATTATTAATTATTACATGCGCAAAAAAGTTTTATGGAGGTATAATTTTCTATGAATTGTATTTCGATGAGAAGTTTCTTTTAGCCGGCTGTTTTAAAATTACCCCAGTCAAATTGATCAGAATGACAAAAGAAGAGAAGAGAGATCAGAATGGCAAGAGAAGAAATCATATTTAGATTTATATTACTTTTCAACAACCCACGGCAAACGCATAATTAAAAATCTTTTCATATGGCGTCCATTGGAAACAAAAAATAATACTGTATAATAAGGGCTGCTTTACAAGGAATCAAATAGAGTGGAATACCAATGATTGTATTCATCCAGTAAATTACAAAATAGGATTTTCTGTGAATGATTACCTAATATGCGTTAAAGATATACTGATTAATAGGTACACGAGAAAGCATGTGAGCACCATCTATATAATGTACTGAGATTGATAATATGTTCACCGAGAAAGCATGTAGGCACCATCTATATAATGTACTGAGTTTGATAATATGTACACCGAGAAAACATGTGAGCACCATCTATATAATGTACTGAGATTGATAATATGTTCACCGAGAAAGCATGTAGGCACCATCTATATAATGTACTGAGTTTGATAATATGTACACCGAGCAAGCATGTGGACACCATCTATATAATGTACTGAGATTGATAATATATACACCGAGAAGGCATGTAGGCACCATCTATATAATGTACTGAGATTGATAATATGTACACCGAGCAAGCATGTGGACACCATCTATATAATGTACTGAGATTGATAATATGTACACCGAGCAAGCATGTGGACACCATCTATATAATGTACTGAGATTGATAATATGTACACCGAGCAAGCATGTGGACACCATCTATATAATGTACTGAGATTGATAATATATACACCGAGAAGGCATGTAGGCACCATCTATATAATGTACTGAGATTGATAATATGTACACCGAGCAAGCATGTGGACACCATCTATATAATGTACTGAGATTGATAATATATACACCGAGAAGGCATGTAGGCACCATCTATATAATGTACTGAGATTGATAATATGTACACCGAGCAAGCATGTGGACACCATCTATATAATGTACTGAGATTGATAATATGTACACCGAGCAAGCATGTGGACACCATCTATATAATGTACTGAGATTGATAATATGTACACCGAGAAAACATGTGGGTACCATCTATATAATGTACTGAGATTGAGTTAAAAAATGTTAGATTTCGTTCAGAAAATGTTTTAATATCCCACCTCAATAGTATCCAGTTCACCCCTGTCTGTGAATTGATAAGTAAAATAAATAAATAATGGGTAGAATAATCAGATCAAATTGTTTAGTTTATGAGACACGGTTTTGAAGCTCATAATTTATTCAACTAGTAAACATCCTTGAAATCGAAATTCAGTGTTTACACGATTCAATGGCATTATAATCAATATTAGTACTTTTAAGAGAGTTTTTATTGACGCGTAATATCGTCATTATTTATTTCTTGACTAAACTAGCTGTACCCCATCTTGCATTGCTGTAGCTCATTCTGTCTGTACAGATAGTAACAATAGCGTGCGTTACTTTTACAGAGGGCGCTGTTTTAAAAAATACTATGTTTTTACCTGTCACAGGTGACATCTATATAATATGTGTATATAAAAACAAACGCGTATTCAAATGCAACTTTGTGACAAAATCTTGAAGCAATCAGTAAAGAACTTTCGGAGATTTTTGATTTTGAACTAAAGAACATTTACATTTGTATTTATATAGAAGAAAGATAGATTAATACTACAGAATGACGCCGATCTCTGAATATACTATGCATACTTAGGTATTGTCAGAAAAATATGATTTATTAGATTTATGAATAAAAATAAAAATACGACTAAAATGGTTGCAAGAGAAAAACCTTTCAAATAATTAAATAAAAACTTCAATCGTTGAAGAAGGAGATAATACTAATAATTCTAAAGGAAACCTGAAACACAACAAGACACAAAAAATAAAAAAGGTAATGGTCGTAACAGGGAATCGAACCCAGGATCTCTGTCTTACCGGGATAGCGCCTGAAAAATATGGGAAAATTAGTTCAAGATATTGAAATACGATATGGACAAAAATGTAGTTAAAAAAATCGCATCACAATGGCCGAGTGGTTAGAGGTGTTGTCCCAGTAAGGATCTTAGGTCCGATTCCCATTTGCGACCGTTATCTTTAGTGTTCTGTGTCTTCTTCTGTATCATGTTTCAATTAGATTGATTAGTATTATCGTATTGTTCAATGATTAAATCATACACTGATGTAGATAACCTTCAAAAGTTAACCCAAAACATGTTTTACAATAAAAATTAATTAAAACTTGACCAATCCAAAAGAAAATGTATGGTTATCCTCCATTGGAATTAAGTCAATCATGTCGGGGAGTCCATAAAATAATTTAAGTAGAAAGTCGGTACTTTCACACTTCCTGTATGATACACGATTTAAAAATACTATTTGGAAAATTCGTTCTTAAAGACAACAATATTTCTGTATTTTTCAAATATTTTTGCTGCTTTTAAAAATTTAGGTATTTATAAATAATTTTATTACTATAAAATTGTAAACCAGTCGGTAAACGAAAAAAAACCGCAATAAAGTAGGTGTTTAATCTCAGCGACACATTCAAATTTTCTAAATCAAATCATGGAAATATCATCACGTCTGCATTTTAATGTGGGATCTTTTGCATAATCCGCTGGCTGGAACGTGGGACCTGGGACCTAGTGCACACTGTCGGAGGACACGGATTATACGGCCGTAATAAATTCTCAGAAATTGTTGGAAATTTTATAATCGTTTCCGGAAATTTTCAACAACTTTCACAAAGCCCTTAGATATGTTTTTAATAAAAACAGGAAAGTATTACAATATTCCATTTTCTCACTCGTAAACTTTGCGTTATTATTTAGGAGGAAAGAAAAGTTTTTTTTATGTTTTTGGATCTAAATCAAAAAATTCTCGGAATCTTCACATGAATTTGTATTGAATTATTTTTCAGCTTTTCTATTTACATTCCTCTAAGACTTTAAAGTTTCAACGTTAAAAAATGTTATTTGTGTTTTGTGTAGCGCAAAAAAGACAGGTTAGCTATAAATTAAATTGTTTTTCTGCCAATAACAGTAGTGGAATGCCATGTTTTTCAAATGTGCTCTAATTGGCACACTGATCGGATTTACTGGTTTCACGGTGATCAGAATAGAGCAGCCATCTGTGGACTAACACACAAGTAAAACTGGAACACGTAAGTGTAATACTTATAACTTTATGACATACATACACAAACTCGAACTTTCATACTGCGATGATGATGGGTGAAGAATCAATATTTCACATAATCAAACATTTGTTTACGAATTAGTTTGTCACGGTGCATTTAATGACAGTACGGAGGATTAGATATTATCAGGATTACGGTAATTAAAACTATTCACATGACATTAACAAACGACAGATATTATTTTTAAATGAGGTTAAGGTTACAACGACCTTTATGGCAAAGAGAGAAAAAGAGAGAGAGGGTATAATCCTTGGCTTGAAGCATAGGTAAGTAGTTATTGGTTAAAAATCCGGCAAAGGCGAATAAACATGTGTAACAGTAATATATAAAGAGACCAATATTTCTAGGTTACGAATAAACGGCAATATTTAAAAAAAAGACCTACTATCATTATAAGCTTAACGTATAGCTTGTGAAATGATAGGTACTCAGCAAGCCGGGGAATTGAACTCACCAAGCGACCGCATGACGCTTGGGTGGGCACCCGAGGTATTTGCCAGATCGGCAACTGACCGGTAAATATTAATATAATAAAATGTGCATTAACCTCTCGTAATCCTGATGATGAGAGAATCGTCCTTGTAAAAAAAAAGACATAGACCTTTATTCTTATCAGCTCTCTCAAAATTTTAGAAACTATAAATTATTCACTCAGAATTTTCTCGCATTCTTTGCATATACAATCGTCATCAGTACGTTAGTTACGGACTCCATATTTTTCGAGAGTACAAAACCAACTACAGGATTCCCCAGGGATCGGACCTAGGACGTATACTCTTTCTTTTATTCATTAATGAAGTTGGCAGGACCATTAACCGGTCAAAATATTTCTTCTTCGCTGATGACATAAAATTTTCAAACTTAACAAAAGTCATATCGATTCCATTGTTCTGCGAAATGGTCTTGTTCCCTTGTTAAATGGTAAGACCAAAACAACTTATCCTTCAGAATCCAGAAATATAGTATTGTAACATTCACAAGATTCAAAAAGTTACATTCTTACCACATTAATAAAAATGATTTTCGAAGCAAATCTCTCTTTTAAATCCCACATATTTGACATTGTATACCGTGCCAACAAAATGCTTGGATTTGTTTTTCGTAATGTGAGATCATTTACTAATGGAAGCATAATACGGAGAACATATGAAGCACTAATTCGCAATATCCTAGAATAAAGCTCCATTATTTTGGCCCCTTCTGAACAAAACCATATCCTAGAAAAAGAAAATGGACAAAATAGGTTTATTGAGTGAATGTACATACTATCCATTCTTGTATCCATCCTTGTTCTCAACAGGAATACTCGATTTCAACACTTTAGAAGCCCGCCCAAAAATATATTACGGTGAAATTTATTTGAATTAATCTCTGAAACGCTTAATCCACCTAATTTGAAAGAGAAGTACTAATATGACCATCGACATTTTCAAATTCACTTTTGGTATTTATAACTTCCTATACAAAGTTTAAAAAAAACTACAATCCTATTTTTTCGTAGCTGATAAATATGTGAACTTGCACGAGAGCATAACCTCAGTGCTCTAGGTCTACGTACCTAAGTGTATTTTAAAAATGCGAAAAAATAATCTATTACTTGTTATTTTTTTATAAATCGTCCCGTAACCTCAAAATCAATCCCCATTCAAATTTTCCAAGTGTCAAAATTAAATTGCCACCTCCCGGACAAAGCTGCGATCCGCCATTTGCTACCCGCTATCATGTCGAGGCAAATATTAGCCGAGACGTCATATGAATAATGAGTCTACAGAGACGATGCGAATGCGGCTGATGGGAGGTCACGCTCCAAGCGCAGGGCGGAGGGGAGATGGAGAGGTGGTGCGATCGGAATGCACCCAAAGAACCGAAGGATTATCGAGCTATAGAGGAAATTACTAGACAGCTTGGAAGTGAAACCTAAGGACTATGAAAAATGTTTTATATATGTGTTTGTTTTAAAGTTTAAGAATACCTACAGTTGTTAGAGATGTGTCACGATTTCAACAACGAGCTTTTTGTTAATTTAGATTTTTTTGGATGAAAAGTTTTTCGTTACTTTTGATAAAGCAAAGATGTTATTTCCTATAGCAGCAATCAGTTATTCATTGTTAAAAACACACCTATCTGAAAATTGCAAAAAATTGGAGACATCTCTCGGCATATCATTGAAAAGTGTGCCAAAAGGTATAGCATTTGGATGTATTTGCTCTGACCACAATAATTCAGAGTTGAAATGATACTTGAAATTCTTGATGGTATTCGGCATACCTTGCTTCGTCTATTTATGTCAACCCCACACTAATCACTAACACCTCATATCATCCCTAAATATGACACAGGTCCTGGTGGAAATGATTTCATTCTGGGCGGAGTTAATATTAAAAAAAAAAACAACGAAAAAATTGTCGATACAAACAACATGATACATGCCCGCAATTTATTGATTATATGTGTGTAGAAGAGTAGGTCTTTAAATTCTATTTTTTTGTGAAAAGATAAATACTAAATAGCTACGATGGCATACGGACAATCAGTTCAACAGAAAACAGAACAAATGAGGTCAAGGTATGTTACCGGAACTACAATCTTTACACGATTGTGGACCTATGTAGTTTAATAGTCGCTGAAATCATGTAACATATTATTGTACAAAACATACAATAAATAAATGTATAACTGTTTGTCTCTAATGGATCGAGGTCATCGAAATTTTCGCAGAATAGAGATATACCTTTTGAATCAGTAGACTCGCATCTCGAAAAGATAAATAGGATGATTTTGTAAATTTTCTATCATTTAATAAAACGTCGGAAGCTGTCAAAAGGAACATAGATAAATTGGTATTATTAATTCTTAAACATTCTCAGTGGCTCTTTCATCATTGACCGCAACTGATGGCCGTCATATTATGAAAGGACAGATTTCGTAATTTATGCGCGGCTTGGAATGAGTCTTGTGAAGGTGTCTTTATTCCAACATGAATTTTCACATTGTTAAGAAAATAATAACGAAAATGATGTATTATCTTTAGTGAATTATTGTTGTCAGATTGTTACGTGCTCATTTTGTTCTGTCGGAATTCTTCTTATCGATCTTTTGGATAATATGTAGAATACCATCTTTACAACCCGCCTTCGTCCGAGTTTCAAACTAGTATTTGCTTCTTTGCTTATGTAAAAAAATTTAAAAATGTGGGGAGAAAAATATGTTCTGGTATTTTGTTTTAATGTCTGAGGGTAAAAAGATGTTTTCATTATTTACTTCAAATTTTATGAAATGTTCAAATTGTATGAAATAACTCATCCTTAATAACTCGGCTGGGGTTGTGATTATTATTGTTTAGTTTTATGGTTTTATAAAAAAAGGCTTTTGTTTCGAACATTAATAAATAAAAATAAAATAAGCAAGATATTACATCATCATTCATAAGCATTTATCACAATACAGGCACGCGTCTCCATAATCAAAGTTATGAATAAAATCTCCCACGTACATACCACATCTGAATTTCAAAGGTCTGTTGGATAACGCGAATACGGGTTTATTCAATAATCAAATTCTCCGAAATCCGTATACAATTCTCATCCTTATAAGAATTCATTTCGCGGAGTACCTATCACCGAATAATAAATTTAAATAATATCTAGAATACGTACATACAGCTTTTCTATACCTTTAAGCATTATTTTCCTGTCTGGTAATTGGACATGTTTAGGTATTTGCAGTGCGAGGAACACTCCGAGTTTTATCATCCCGCTACACCCATCAGATTAATCTGTCTCTGTTTATCTCCCGCTAACGGCCATCCTCCAAACAACCCTAAGATGAGAGAACTACAAGGAATCTGTTACCTTGATTGAGTATGAACTGATACCCTAACATATGAGCTTTAGAAAATGTTCATGACTACATTATCATTACCATCGGCTCTACAACGCTTTCAGAGAGTCCTACACGAAGAAAAATGAGTATTGCTAATTCATTAAGAATCTCTTCAATTTATTGGCAATCCATTTAAAAACGGGATTGCATGCCTTAAAAAATAGGTTTCCTGATTAACTTTTACAGCCATACTAAATAAAAATCACTTCACAACCGTTAAACGGTATTTTGTTACACATTGTATAAATACTGTAAAAGTTTAGATTAGAGGTGATACAAAAAAAAAAAAAAAAAAACTAGGCTCCGAAAGAACTGCCAACGTCGGATTTCAGGAGACTGACAAGTCAGTCTTGGCAAAGTGCTGGGAATTTGACATAGACATACACCAACTATTCATTGATTTCAAGCAAGCATATGATAGCATAGATCGGGAGTGTCTATATGACATACTACTACAATTCCAGATTCCACCTAAATTGGTTAGGCTCATAAAAGCCACAATGTCAGACTCAAGATGTCAGGTCAAAATAGACGGAAAATTGTCGGAAGAATTTACAGTATCACAGGGACTTAAACAGGGGGACAGTCTGGCTCCCACTCTCTTCAACATTGTGTTCGAACATGTAATACGAAAAACACTAATAGACACTGGCTCCAATATTTGTTTCAAGAGCAGTCAAGTTGTCGGATATGCGGATGACATCAACATTGACGGAAGATCAATTTCAGCCATTAAGGAGGTCTTCGACCCTTTAGAAATAGCGGCGCGGGAAGTAGGACTGCGAGTTAATGTTGACAAAACAAAAATGATGGTACAGAGCAGGAACCCTTCGCACAGAAGAAGAAGTAGTGCACTATTTAAAGACAACTACTCATACGAAGTGGTCGATCAATTCACCTACCTGGGCTCCAGCCTGACAGAGAACAATGAGGATCCAGCAGAAATCAGAAGAAGAATCACAGCAGCCAACAAAACATACTTCTCTTTGGTGCCAGTGTTTAAGTCACGTAGTGTCCACAGAAAAACCAAAATAACCATATATAAGACCATTGTAAGAACTGTATTGGCATATGGATGTGAGGCGCTGACACTGACAGTAAAGATGGCTGAAATGCTGGATACTTTTGAAAGAAAGGTGCTGAGAAGAATATGTGGACCGGTGAAAGAGGACGAACAGTGGCGTATCCGGCACAATAGAGAATTGTACGATATATATAAGGCCCCTAGCATCTCTGCACACATGAGACTCCTCAGGCTGAGATGGGCTGGTCATGTACAGAGAATGCCGGATACACGCGTCCCAAAAAGAATTCTGACTGGTCACCCAGGTGGAAAGAGAAAAGTGGGAAGACCCAGACTGAGGTGGGAAGATGAGGTAAGAGGGGATGCAGCACAGCTTCTCCAGGTGACAAACTGGAAGTCAGCCGCTGAGGACAGGAGGAGTTGGAGGCGACTGTTGCAGGAGGCCAAAGCTCGATATGGGCTGTAGCGCCATCGAAGAAGAAGACAAGTCAGTCAAGGCAACGTAGGAAAGTAATTAATTAATATTTACAAACAAGAGCCCCAAATATTTTTTTTACGGGCAGGGTAGGCACATGATTTATTTAAGTATCCTAACTTTCGTAATTCTCTTCTAACATTGCATTCCTATTTAATCGCAATACGCCTTAAGTTTCACAAAATATTTCATGGAAACTTATAATTCGAGATATTCTCTCTTTGCTCCATGATGTAACTCGATCGATAAATAAATAAAATATTTATATTGGAAACGCGAATCTGTTACATTGTGTAGGGGCTAGAGACTGAGGCGGTTGCAGCGCCACTGGAATCATAAAATATGACAATAACATACTCGTAAGCATAAAACTCAGCTTGTTGAATACTTTTGCTTTGTTATGTTTTTCCTTGACTTTTTCACCCCAGCGCTGCACTCCCGTATCTGTATAATCCAAGCTCCGAAACTCCTTTTCACAAACCGCCACTGTTACAATGAATCCAAATAAACGACGGCAATTTGAAAGGAACAACAAAAAATGGCGTGGATGAGTAGAGAGAGAAACGCTACTGCCATTATTATTGTTTGCGCGGGTACGTAAATAAACGAGGAGAACATCTCGAATGAACGATGACAAGAACGTTAATACAACGGCGAAAAGTGGGCCCGCCATTTTGTAGGGTTTACCACAAAGGACATCAGGTGCAGTCCACGTCAGTATTGCCACAGCTGCAAATGGAAACTGGAACTACCGGGGCTATAACTGGAACTGCAGCTGGAACTGAAACTGTTGACTTAAACTGGAGGAAATCATTCTTCAAATGATCCGGAACGCTTTTGTAACGATTGTGTGTAAGTACCTATTAATTAAGCGTCTAAAACAGCCAACATGCATTTTGAACGGACAGGTTTTCTGAACCAGATAATTGGTACATAAGAAAAAGGTCTGGCGAGGATTATGCACATATATAATACTATTCTCAAATGTGATGAAGTTACGTGTGATCTTCTGATTATCTTTAAAGCTGTTAAATATAATATGGGTGTGTACGCATTGCAAAGTAAGAAGATTGACAAAAGGTATTAAGTATCATTTTTTGGGTTTTTACGTTAAGTCTTAGTAAATTCAAATTAGAATAATATCATAGCAATAACGAGCAAACTCGCCAAAAAATCAAAATGACAAAGAATTATTTATTTAGTATAGGTACACAAAAAAAAAGTATTTTGAGAACCATTGTCAAGCCTTATAAACTCCTTATAAAGGATGCTTATCTTCTTTTCTGGACGTAAAAGTTTTTACATCTTCCGGATTCTATCATTCTTGAGGTCCAATTAGATAAAATTTTCATTCACACCTCTTTTTAAATTCCATTTTTTTATGTTCCATAAATTGCAGTCCCTTTTTGGTTTGAAATTCCTGAAGAAAATGTTAATAATACAGTATTACAGCCATACTCGGCAGCGGAGAGAGATGAAGCTCCAGAAACAAGTTGAAAATGGAAAGTTGCCGGAATCGAAAATATCAGTTTCTTTTACTTCCCTAGTCTTGTTGGATAAGCGGCTTTTATTCGTGTAAATAAAAACTCCATCAAACTTTGTTGTTTGTTGTTTACAGTTCTGAGGGGCTTCCGTTTCGTTTATTACGCCGGTTTCTGCGTAAGTACACTAATAGGTGAACTTTCCCTATAATTCTCCTACAATGCCTTCCCCACAAAATCATTTTCCCTCGCACAATAATGAAGCTTTTCAAAAGGCAAAACTCGCCGGATGCTTTTCCGAAGATAATATATTAATTTTTATGTATTTTTTTTAATCATCTGTACCTTGCTGTATAATACGCTGTATGATGGGATTACCCACAGTGTAAAACACATTTCAGCGCTGGGGTAGCAATATACTGCCAACCAGGTAAATGCAGACAATAACAAAAATAAACTGTAATAATAATCAAAATGCAATTTTTTTTATCGAGACTATACGATACGATTGTACCACCCCAGCCAGGAGCACTCCTGTTCCGGTGCGAACGGTACACCGGGTGGCACTGATTTGTTAGAACTTGAAACACGTGATCTGAGGATTGGAAGGGGGTTGGAGTTAAATCGAACGGTATACAGACAATTTAACAAGCCTATATTGGAATATAGGATGGGCAGGAAAAAATGAATTTATTGAGCGTTATTGTTTCTTCTCTATAACTTCGTACTTCTTGCCTCTTATTACATTGCTTTTTAGCTTTTCCTGATTTATCTTGTCTCTTTTTTTACTATCTTTGTCTCTTCTTGTCTCTTCTTGTCTCTTCTTGCTTCTTCTTGACTCTTCTTGTCTCTTCTTGACACTTCTTGTCTCTTCTGGTCTCTTATTTTATCTCTTAACCTGAAATTATAACTTCCTATTTCTTGTAGGTTTCTTGGCTTCTTTTACCTCTTCTTGACTTGCCTTGGCTCTTTTTAAAGATATTTGTATTTTCTCGTCTCTTCTTGCATATTATTACGTCTTACAACCCATTCTTGCCTCTTTCTAGTCTCTTCCTGACTTTTCTTGCTTCTACATGGTTAGTCTTGTCTCTTCTTACTTTTTCACCGCCGCTGCTAATCTCTTTTGGACTATTTTAGTCTCTTCTTAGCCCTTCACGCTTCTTATAGCATCTTCTCACCCGTTTTTGGCTATTCTTGTCTATTCCTACTTCTTACCGCCACTTCCCGTCTCTTGTAGTCTATTTTTAACTCGTTACGCCACTCACTGCAACTTCTCGACCCTCTTAGGTTTGTCTTGTCTCTTCTCATCTCTTCTTGCCTTTTCTTATCTCTTCTAGTCTCTTCTTGGCCCCTGTAGTGTCTTCTTATCTAATCTAGTCTCTTATTGGCCCCTCTTGTCTTATCTCATCTCTTCTCGTCTCTTCTTGGCCCCTCTAGTCTCTTCTTTGATTTTCTTTTCCTTCTTGCCTATTTTCCCCCCTTCTTGGCTAGTATTGTCTGTTTTCGTATCTTCTTACTTATTTTCACCCTTCTAGTCTATTCCTGTCTTCTAGCTGACTTTTTACTGTTTTTTCTTGCCTCTTCCTATCTCTTCCAGTATCCGTGAAATACATAAATCTAATAAAAACCCAACCAACAAAGAAAAAAACTCTTCTATTCAAAAATTTCGTGTAACGAACAAAGGGCGCCCCTCTCGACATGAAATCTTTAAGCAAATGAAAAAAATAATAATAAAAACAATAATACGAGTAAAACTCTGATATGACGATAGTTAAAATAAAAATTTAAAGCAAGCATTACTCGCAAACAAATGACTTTGCAATAAGACACCGTGACACCTCGAACTACGTCTCGTAGTCCATCGATTTCATACCTCTGTCTTAGACCTAGAGGGCTCGAGTATCGCAAGCTATCATAAAAAAAATATTCAACCAACAAATAAAAAGTGTATATTCTATGTTTGTATGTCAACTGAAACAAAACATAAATATTAAACAAAATATGGCTTATCTATTTTTTACGTAGATATCCTTCAAAGGGTTCCATGATAACTCAACACAGTGACTATTCAACACACCTTTAAAAAGTGATATAAAGTCATTAAATACAACGAATAAAAAAAAAATTAAACCTAAACTAACCTACTTAACCCAGTTAATAAAGTTGTTGTTTCATCACTTTCCATGACTTTATATAACTTTTTAAAGATGATGAATTATCATTTTTAATGATTTATCCGGTCACCCCTTCATAGACAGCTCGCTGAAGAGGTCCCATAAATCTCGAACTAATTGACTGTTTGACACTAACTTGAGGGGCCGTATAGTCTCCAGCTGCATTGAGAGTGTTTGTTTGTGTTTGCTTAACTTTCCGAATTTTATCAGTTTCAAATATTATGACAATTTCAATTTGCAGCTAAAAAATACTTGAGAAGGTATGCACTTCCAAACAACTTGTAAACAGATTTAACGAACAGGATTGGTTATATCACGTCTGCTGTGACGAGCGACTAAATTAAAATAAATAAAAAAAACTATAAATCTATGAGTTTGCGCCCAGTTCCTTCTATCAATCAGGTGTAAAAAATGTTCACTTACCATAATAATTATTATGCTATCAATTTTTGTCTACTGATGTAGATAGTAGATTACCTAGTCGGGGTAACAGAAGTCAGCAATTATTGAGGCATTTTTATTTACAACAAAATGATAGTTGCATTTTTAAGTTGTGTTATTTGATCCAACAAATCACACTAGAATAAGATAAAAGGAATGATAAAAGTCTCCAAAGTTACTACGGTGCGTTGAAGAATGCAAAACCACTAAATTATTTTTGTGACAGCCGCATTAACTGAAAAAATTCACTGGCTGCAAGAAAACTTTGTGTGTATGGATTAATTTGCGTAATTAAGACATTCTAACTTCAAAAAAAATATTGTACATAATTCAAATAATATTTTTGACATCAATTTATCATCAGAAGATTATTCAAAATATAGCAACGTGTCTTGTGTACGAATACAAAATTTTATAGACGACAAGTTACGTAAAAAAAGCAAACGAAAAATAAAACTCGTAATATTATATATTTAGTCAAAGAAACAAACGTAATTTAAATCTCGCACAACACTGGGCTTGCTCTATCTCATTTTAGAGCGTACCTAATGATCTATTCAGAAACTTCTCTTTGCGGAATCCAGTGCCGGATCTAACATAGGGACAGATGGACCCAAGGGCGGAAAATCGCAAAAAGAGCTATGAATCGAATTTTTTTAAGAAGCAAGGAAATGCCTAAGAACTCTGTGAAAACATTTTATTGTCATCTATCAGCAAGGAATTTTTTATTATGTCATTCCATGGTAAACTGGCGCTATTCGAACATCGAAATATATCAACCTAATCTATGTAAACCGTAATCATACTCGTTTTTGCAAAGACATTTTTTGTAAATCACAGCCACTAAACGTTAAAAAAGTGAAACGTATGACGATAACTTGTAATCGCGTTACACTATGAATTCATCTAATTAAAACTGTAGTGCAACGCTTCAATCATAGAATAAATAAGAAAACTAGAAGTGCCTTCAATATAAATTTGAATGGAAACGAATGTGCCACCGACTTATTACCCTTTGGTTCTAGACCATGGTGTATGCGGTATGTCTCTCTCTCACTTGCCTGACATTTTATATGGCCATCCCATTTGCATTTTGTAATCATGGTAAAACACAGTTTTTTAGGAATTATTGGCCCAAATTGGGCTAATATTTGGATCACGAAACACGCCAACAATGCACTTCTTGTGTTATTCTTTATTCTATGACGTAAGCTCATATTTTTGTAAAGGAAACGATAAAATCATTTGCTTTTACTGTCCTGCTGAGAATAAATGTTTTAAACATACATGCAGTCAAATTGTTGCATAATTGAACTTCAGTGTTATGTTTTATTGCTTTTGCCATTTTATTATTTATTTGATCAGTTAGTTATAAAGCTAGAGGAACTCGTATTCATTGTAAAACAATTGATATTGAAAATTAGTTTTTGTGGCGCCCCATTTACGCTTTCTAATTCGGGAGCAAAATATTGTTGGTCCGGCCCTCGTAGAGTGAACTCAACATTTATGTTTTTTTTATTATTTTTATTTCCGCGTGGATATTTCTCTCGTCACCAGTGTATGTGTAAAGCAGTGCGTATAAGCATAAAGTGAAGATATAGTGGGAACGGAGTAAGAATAGAGATTTAAAAGAAAATAGCACGGAGAAGGCCGACCCTCTCATCCGTCTCACGTGATTGTCTTGTTAACACTCTTCATTCTCTTCACTCTTCAATCTTTAGAATTATATATAAAACATTAATAAAATAATAATGATGTCCAAAAAAACATTATAATTGAACAGTTAACTTTTGTGCGGTTTTGGACTACTTATGATATAAATTATGTTCACATAAAATATTATTTACTCAGCCCAGAGGCTTCTTGTAATTATTGTAACTCTAACGATATTTATAAAACGTAAAATGCGCATTACTAAGAGTATTTTTGGACAAGCATATATGACGTCGTGAATTTTACATCATGATTTTGTCAACATGTTTATTCCATTTTCTTTAACAATTCTCTTATTTGTCTTAAGTATAAGTATTTGTAATCAAACAGAATAGGTTTTAACACTAAACTGAGAGACTATTTTATTTAAATTTTTATGTGTAATTTTTGGCTAAACTGTTGAATTGCCTAAAAACTACGGTAATTTTTAATTTTAATTTGTAAGTTACCATTGTTTTACAGTGGTGCTCATACCAAAATACTGACATCAGCCTTTTTTTTTTCTTTTTTTTTTTACAGTAATACCGCACAAGAGTCCCAACTGCTCCCGTCTGGAGCGAGTGAGACTATGGCATCCCCAATTGGGGTATGTTGTGAGGCTGAGGGTATTGGGGAGGGGAGGGAGATGGGGAAGAGGAAGGTGGGGAAGTACCTGGCTATTCAGATCTGGTCACCAAACACGGCTAAAGCCATTTCAAGCAACGTTTCAATTCTGAATGGTGGTCTTACACCAGGGCGATACTGAGAGTATCTTCCACTCTGGAACGTGCCGCAAATATACTATATATTATTTTAAATTATTAATTGTGAAATAACACAAATTAATCAAATAAAATTTATTTGCGCACGCCGGGTTCGAACCCGCGACCTTCGGATCTGTAGTCAAAAGCGTATACCACTAGACCACGCCGGCCGTCAGCCTGCTGATAATCCTAAGTTTTATAGGACTTTTTACGCACTGGTTTATCTCATTGATATCTAAAATTTAAAACCGCTTTTTCAGCTATCTTCTTCCTGTCGCGACTCCTAAAATCTTATAAAAATAGCGATCACAGCCTCCGAGACAATTCGCATGATTTTCCTAACTGTCAAGGACCACAATTTTACTACACTCTGTACTGCATAAATTTCCTCAAACGTTCATACAGTACGAGTAAACATTTGCAACTTATTGTTGTTTTACACATCTCGGAGATGTAACCGGTCTTTCTTAGGGAAATATGGAGGATTACATAAGCACTTTACGGCTAAATCCCATATTTTGTTACGGAACAAACATTCTGTTACGGCCGGGAGACAATTTGTCGAATTCGAGAGGCGCAACGGAAGAATAATGCGACGCCACTTTACATATGAAGGGAGTCTTTTATGTGGGGCCTTACAATGCAAATAATACAGGTGCCAAAAGACATTCTTGGATAATTCCACGCATTCACGTGCCGCGTAGACACGAGCCCGTAGGCAGTACCCAGTAGGCAGTATGTACTCAAGAAATGAAGAGTGGGTCGCGGGACTAGAGACAAACGGTTGCATTGCTTTCTCCTTTAACAAGTATTGCAAAATAATTCTTAGATTATAATAGAATCTCATAAAATATATGTGTAATATCTTTGTTACTGATGATCATCTGATTGTGTGATCTTGAGAATATATTTATCATTATGGCGTATAACCACTGTAATAAAATGGACATTTTTTTTATTTTTACCATTTAATTTGTAGAACTTTATTTTGATTTTTTTCTTTTATAATATTATAATTCAACTTTTTTTAAAAATCTTAATATTTTGGTTAGTTAAATTTCATAGTTTTAACTATAAGTGTTTTATTTGTATTTATAAATTGAATTATAATATTATTGAATAAAAAATAAACATTAATAATTAGCTTTGATTGTCAAATGACCTCTTACGTAGAATAGATCCAAAAATTAATAGTATGAATATACAAATCTACACATTTTCAAATTTAACAGTGCATTACTGTCCTCGTCAACTATTACCATTCAGAATCAAAACCTTGCTTGAAATACTTTGTGTCGTATTTGCTAACCAGATTTGAATAGCTGATAGATAATATGGGACTTTCAATCTTTCTCTTCCCCGTGTTACGATTCACCACCATCAGCCTCTTAACAAACCCCAATTGGAAGTGCCATAGTATTACTGGCTCCAGGTGTTTGGAAGCAGAGCGGTATGCACATTAAAAAAGAGGCTGAAATATGATCTAATAAACTAACCATTTTTTGCTCTGGTATCTTCAACATCTCAGTAACGATGCTCGGACTGAACATAAAAGTTTGCGCAGTGGGGTATTTTCAGAACCTATGAAAACCATTAAAAAAGTGTAGAAGATTAAAAGTTTATATTATTATTTATTTTAATATTTTTCTTCGTAATTATTGATTTAAAAAACGATCTAAAGCCGCACGTTTTGAAACGGTTCCAACGGGCTAAAACATCATTATGACATAGACGATGCCAATGTCTGGCTGGAAGTTTGTCACCAGCGTCGTCCGGCGTGAGGTCAACGCCGCAGAATCAACAAATAAAAACGATGAATTCGAGTATATATATTTTTAAATTAACCCCACATAGGAGGCCGTAAGGAAAATAATATCCCTCGGGGCCTATGTCATCTTTTAGGATGCTATGTGGAGGGTCTTTTTTAAGTTTTGGAGAGGTGAAAGGTATGAGGGTTGGGTAGGAATCTAGGTTTCAGTGAGTCCGTGACGGTCAAATGAATATATCCCTCCCACTGCGGTGCAAGGCGATGAGTCGAGAGACCAGTTGGAAGGGTCTAATGGTCTCCGCAAACCTGCCTCTCCCCAAAGCAGCTTCTCCCGATCAGCCACGCCTCAGGGTGGCGGTACCCAACCCCGCCT